>NW_020949753.1:4257026-4397129 GCF_900497805.2 Vombatus ursinus | reverse complement strand
TCTCTCTCTCTCTCTCTCTCTCTCTCTCTCTCTCTCTCTCTCTCTCGATTCTGCTGAGCCAACTCATTTCCACTGGGAGAACTGCTTTACTCTGTATTGTCTGGAATATATTATCCTTTGTATACTTTCTGTGACTTCTGTTTTGCTACAATTTAGATAAATAGGTTTCTTTGCTATTCTCTGTGTGTTCATTGTGGAACTGGTATTTGTGGGGGGCGGATGAAGGGAGTGGGGAAGGATATAGAGCTAGGATCTCCCTTCCCCCAATAGTGAGAAACAGTGATCAAAAAGACTGAACCTAATAGATAGAATTCTAGCTCAGTACTCCCTCTCTCTAAGGGGAGCAGAGTGGCCTCTGGCCCCAACTTCCTACTTCCCCTCCTGGCTGGAATTAAAGTATTCCTTGGAGAAGAGAATTGGGAGAAGAAGATTAGAGGTGTCTATTCTGACTTCCTTCAAGCCACAGAGCCACACCCCATGCCATGTGTGGGATGGCCTTACCACCCATGGAGCCTCTCCTTACATGCAGGCCTCTCTTTACATGTGGGAGCACTGTCCCCAGGATTATAACTTTTGATTGCTGTAAGAAGAGAGTCCCATACCAATGGGCCAACATGTGCCATGTGTAACACCTGTGGACCTCCCACCTCCATGAAGGGTATCTTCTCTTATCTTTTCATTCAAGTTCCACTTGATCTTGATAATTTATAACATTTACTTTTGACTTTTTGGTGTGCCTTTGTTCTTTCTATTTACATTGTTACAGTTATTGTGTATCTTGTTTTCTTAGTTCTACTTACATTACTCGGCATCAGTTTGTATGTATCTTCCCATGTTTCTCTATATTTATCACACACATCATTTCTTAGCACAGTAAGTCCTACTTTCTTGCTTAATCAATATTATCACATTCCTATACCACAATTTGTTTAGCCATTTTTTAATTGGTGGAATCTACTTTGTTTCCAACTCTTAGCTATCACAAAAAGTGCTGCCATAAATATTTTGGTGTATATGGATTTTTTTTTTAAATGATGGCTTCCTTGGGGTATAAGCCCAGTAACGGAGTCTATGGTTCAAAGGGTATAGATATTTTATTCACTTCGTTTGCAGAATTCCAAATTGCTTTGGATACAAAATGGCTATATCATTTTACAACTCCACCAGCAATGTATCATTGTGTCTATCTTTCCACAACCCCTTCAACATTGACTCTTGTTATTTAAAAAAAAAAGTTTTTTTGCCAATTTCCAGGTGTGAGGTGAAACCTCAGGGTTATTTAGATTTACATTTATTTTATTATTAGTCATTTGGAACATTTTTTATGTGGTTGTAAATACTTTGCAGTTATTTTTTTGAGAACTGTTTGTTTATATTTCTTGACCATTTATCTATTGGGGAATGGCTATTATACGAACATATATGTATACACATATTCAATAAAGAATATATAATGTATGCTTTATGTATTATATATGTCTGTATTGCGTGTGTATAGATATATAGACATAAATACATAGTTTATATATCTTGGATACCAAACTCTTATTAGAGAAATTTGATATGAAGTTGTTGTGTTTTTTTATTCAACTACTTCCCTTCTTATCTTAGATGAATTAATGTTGTCTGTGCAGAACTTTTTCAGTTTCAAGTAATCAAGACTATCTGTTTCATCATTTGTAATTGCCACTCTCTCTTGTTTGGTTAAGATTATCTGTCCTACACATAACTGTGAGAGGTAGATGATCTGTTTTTCTCCTTTCTTTGTAGTATGATCTTTAATATTAAGGTCTATACATTTAGAATGTATTGTGGAGTGTGATGTAAAGATGTTGGTCTAAGCCTATTTTTGCCAGGCTGCTTTCCAATTTTCCCAGAAGTTTTTATCACATAGAGAGTTTTTTAAAAACATAATTTGAATTTAATGAAATAATTCATTGTTTCTCATTCAATGGACTTCAAAAACTTGAAGATAACCATCTCTTCTTTCTTAATTCTTGTCTTCTCCACCTAACCTTTTCCAGTTCCTTCAGCTAATCCTTTTATAACATGGTTTTAAGGTTATAAGGGTTATAAGGTTATAAGATAGTAGGTAGAATCTTGAGCTAGTCCTACCTCTTATTTTGGAGACGAGGTAATCAAGGCCCACACAGGTTGTAAATTGCCCAAGGACACACAGATACTGGGAGTTAGAGGTAGAATTCAAACCTCTGAGTCCAGAGCCAGTGCTTTTTTCATTGATCACAGGGGCTCCCCTCCTTTCAACATACTCCAATTTATCCATAGCCAGTATAAAGCTGTAAGAGATAGCTAATCATTTGGATGATAGAATTAGGATGTAAAAGGATCTTCTCAGGTTAGAAGGCTAAGCCAAAGAAAATGTAATTTAACAGGGACAAACTTAAATTCCTACAGTTTTTTCTTGTTGCTTTTTAATCAACTATTTAAGGAGGATTTAAAAGGCAGAGAGGTAGCACAGTAGATAGAGTGCCTGGTCTGGAGTCAGGAAGACCTGAGTTCTAATCTGGTCTCAGCTCTTACTAGTTGTGTGAGTCACTTAACCCCTGATTACCTCAGTTTTCTCATCTGTAAAATGAGAATTACAGCACCTATCTCCCAGGGTGGTTGTGAGGATCAAATGAGATGATAATTATAAAATACTTAGCACAGTGCCTGGCACATAGTAAGCACTACATAAAAATAAGCGATTATCATTTTTTTATTATTATTAAGTATGGGATTGTAGATTTAGAGCTGAAAGAGATCCTAGAGGTAATCTAGTCCAGCTCCCATATTCACAGATAAGGAAACAATGACTCAGAGAGATAGGTATATGTAGCTAGGTAATGAATTGTATTAAAAAAAAAACCCTAAGAGTCTTAGAAAGCCCCAAACTCAAAATTTGTTAACTGCAAATAAGCATAACTTGGCATCCAAAAAACCAAATCTGATCTTGAGCTCCGTTAATAAAAATAGAGTTGACATTTAGAGTACTGAGAATTCCTTTTAGGAAAGACATGGACAGCTGTAAACGATCCACAGAAGGGCAATCAGGATGGCGAAGAGAACCATAGAGCAGTAGGCTGAAGAAATGTAGAAGACAAAGGAGTGGACTTGTAGATGTCTTCCAAGTATCAGAAGATCATAGATTTAGAGTTGGAAGACCGTCTAGTTCAGCCCCCTCACTTTGTATATGAGGAAACTGAGGCCCAGTTACTCTTGAGCGACATGCTGAAAGACAAAATTGTAGGGATGTGCTGGAACCAACTCAAAGAGGCTCAGGGAAAGCTAATTGTGAAATTTCCAGTGTGAACATTTACACCTCAGAAATTGGCAAATAAATGTTTGGCTTACTGTTTTGTCAATTGTTTAGACTTTAAAAAGTAAAAAAAAATGTTAATAATGCAAATTAAATTTTAAACTGTGTTATATAGATTTTTTTTTCCCGGAGGACTGGTTGTTAAACATTTACCAGTAAACCTCTGCATGTGTCAGGAGCAATATTCGAACACAGTTCCCCGACACTAGAACTAATACTCTTTCCAGTGTATCATGCTGCGTTGTCTGAGAAAAAAAAAAACAAACACGATTTTGTTCACCTTGACCCCATCAGCACCACCTCCTAGGTTTGGTTAAAGAACTTCAATGTCAATTAAATATTACTGCAGAGGGAAAGGATTATTCATTCCTTCCTTTCCCTCTGCAGTAATATTTAATGTCAAAGGCAAATCTTTAGTTCAGTAGGTTTAAGGCTGAATTCTGAGTCATCCATTCTCCAAGAAAAAACTTCAGAGGTGCCTCTTATCTTGTGTTTGTTAGTTGCAAGAACCAAGCAAACATTTCCCAGTCCACAAACAGTCAAATTTAAAGAAAGTGTTCTTAGAGGCAGAGATTTCTGAATATAATGCCAAAGCAAACATGTTTATTTTGGCAGGATTTAAATTGTCAGTAATACTTCGAAGTAATGGTCCAACTTCCTCATTTTACCGATAGGAAACTGAGGACCCCCCAAAATTGAGTGACTGGCCTAAAGTCATCACTATTGTTATTGCTACTTTCAAGCCTGGCCAGAACAGGAAGCCTTTATTAACAAATGACTGCTATGTAACATGCCCTGCCTAGTCTCTGGGAGGATAAAAATTAAAATGAAACAGTTCCTGCCCTACTAGAATATGTTAGCTGTAGTAACTTTTTGTACATATTTGAATATATATGGAATAAACACAAGGTAATTTCCAAGTAATGTTGGTTTCTTAGAAGAATTTCTAGAGTCTTTGCTTAAAGTTTGGCTTTTGTTTTCCTGAATTAGCTGGGGTTAGAGCAAGGGCTTGAACTGAGATCCAAGGTCCCCTGGACCTGGTCTGCTTCAGTACGCTTGCCATTGCACCAGGGGTGCCTCTCTTTACCTGTTTGCAGAGAAAGGGAAAAAGTCTGGTGAAGCCAATGGACCCTTTCTCAAACTGTTGTTTTTAAATGCAAATAAAAGAAAATGCATAACCAATTACAATGAAACATGGTTATCGATTTTTTTAAAAGCACATAGACCCTGAATTAAAAAGCTCCTGCTACTTTGTTATTCAGTTATTCAGCATGAGAATTAAAGAAAATAACCCAATGCCAGAAAAAGCCTTTGCAAACTATCACCATTTTGTCTCTCTGTTGGTATAAATATCCATCAAAACATTCCCTGCAATTGGGCCAGATGTCTTCTATTTTGTTATTAATGATCAAGGTGGTTAAGAAGACTCCTGGTGACGTGGCAAGAGTCCAGCCTCTACCTGGACTGTCAGGTCAAATTCTCTGGTTCTGCCATTTACCACCTACTTGAGCTATGACAGTCACTTAACCATGCTGGGCATCATCTTTTTCATGTGTGAAAAGAGTGGTCTGTTCTATATCAGAACGTCTTAAACTTTTTCCGCTCAGACCCCTTGTGTGGCCTGAGAGCATGCGCAGTGCAAAGTGTGCATGTATGCATTTGTGTATGCAATTGGGGCAGGTGCTGCCAGAAACACCTTGGATTCATTATGTGTTTGATTTTTTAATTAATTTTTGGTCATTGCACGATTGGCTTTTATTATTGCCAAATTTTTCAGGACCCAAAGTTTAAGAAGCGCTGCTCTAGATAACTACCAAAGTTCCTTCCAGATCTGAATTTATCATCTTGTAGTGAAAATTTTGTTTAGGTTCTTTGGGGCCCAAGACTTACCCTTATGCTGTTAGACTAAATGGTTTGAGTGTTCCTTAAATATCTTAAATCAGTCTCTTGGGATAAAAAACTCCTTGTAGATAAACTGGGTACCTGTCAGAATGTGTGAGACAAAAGGACTTAAGCTCCACATCTGAAATCTAAAAGGAGAGGAAATTCTAAATGTAAACACCATCCTGCATCCATTTGACAAACTATTTGACTCTTCATCTATGTCTTCCGGCCCTTTCGTAAGAAGGGTGGACTTTGTATGCTCAAGTTGAGTTCTGAAAGAAGCCAAAAAGTCTGATCCAGAGTGGTATCTGAGAATAGCTGATTGCCCAAGGAAAGAGGAAAGCAGAAAATATGCCTTAATCATCTTTGTGCATCTTGTGTATATCCAATTGTGTGTGTCTTGCACCCCATAAATGGTGAACAATAAATGTCCATTGCTGCAAGGTGCGAGGGGGGAAGGGAAAAGAGAAGGAAAGAAGGGAGGGAGGAAGAAGGAAGGAAGAAAGGGTGGAAGAAGGGAGGAAGGAAGGGGGAAGGGAAGAGAGAAGGAAGGGAGAGAAGAAGGGAAGAAGGGAGGGAGGGGGGAAAGGAAGAGGGAAGGAAGGAAGAAAGTAAGGGAGGGAGGAAAGGAAGAAAGAAGGAAGGAAGGGAGGAAAGAAAGAAGGGAGGGAGGGAGGAAGGAAAGAAGGAAGGAAGGAAGGAAGGAAGGAAGGAAGGAAGGAAGGAAGGGATGAGAGAAGGAAGGAAATTAGTGTAGTTTTAGGCAATCTACAATACCTGTTTGCCAAAAGGATGACCACAGTTGTGGACGTGTACAATGGTTGTCCCAGGGGTCCAACTTTACATAAAAAATTTATCTATACAATACTTTTAGATTGATGAAAAGGGGCTTCATGTTTTGAAATCTCCCCTTTCATTTCTTTTTCTGTCTAAAAATGAAGTAGACTTGCTAGTTTAAGTGGGGATCTTATGCTGACATTACAGTAGAGAAATTGATTATTCCTTTCCATAGAAAGGCACAGGGCAGCTTTGTTATTTTATTGTATTTGTCATTCCAGAGCCTGTTGGGTTAGAAAGCACACAGAAACACTGGGAGCTACACTGGATGTAGAAATGGGATGGTAGTGATGCAGTTTAGGGTTTCAGGGGTCCTGGGACCCCAAAATCACAATACCCGGGTCCTGCCCAAAAGAATTCAACCCAAGCCTTCTTTCAGCTAAAGACAAGGTTTATTAGAACATCCATCATATTGGGCAGACTCTTAAGGAGTCTGAACATTAGTGAACTATTGGCTAGATTATAAGAATCTAAGCAGTGGCTAGATTATAAAAATCCCAGCATATTAATGGAGACAAGATGGCTCTTATATATAGAAAGCCTGTGGGAGGGGTCTAGGAGTGGCCAAGTAGTGTGGGGTGATGAGAGGAGGGGCCTAAGGAGATCTGGATGGGATTGGCCAGTAAACTGGGGTAGACAGAACTCCTGGGACCTGGACAATGGAGTTTAGCTAAGATTAAGTGTGGGAAATGGCCAGGGGCCATAGGGAGGTAAGACAATGGAGAGGAGATTGGGTGTAGCCACAATGAAAGGCCAGGGGAAGGCCAGAGATATGGCCAGGTGGGAAAGTCCAGGGTTTTTCCTTTCTGGGGCCCAGATCCCAACCCCCTCAGTAGCATACCGTAATTATTAGGGTATGGTTCCATACAAGAATGCCGCAAAGCAGGAAAACCAGCTTGGCTAGAATAATATTCATTTCTCATGTCTTAAGAGCTGCCAGACTCTGCTCGGAGTTGTTTTGCCTTCATTTTGCTGCATCCTTGTTGGCCAGAAGCCATTCTCCCTGTCCTGAAGCACATCTACCAGCAAAAGCTTGCTTGGAAAAGGCTTGATAATTTCCTGAAATTCTGTTTCCTCAGGCTAAGAGTACCTTTTTTTCATCTTTGGCAGAAAACTTCCTTCCTCCTCTGGTGGGGAGTCACCAATGGTGATTGCCCCAGTTTCTTCTGTTTGATGTTTTTGAGATGTCTTTCACTTACCATCCCTCTCACTTGCCAACCAAAATATTCTTCCTTTCCTGGCCATCACTTCCTATAATTTATTGGCTCCTTCTCTTAGAATGTAAGCAACTCCAGAGCAGAGGCTATCTTTGTGTATTTGTACCTCCAGAGTCTTACATAGTGCTTAGCACTTAATGCTTAATAAATGCTTTAATTCATTGACTCTCTATTGCAAGCTCTTATAAAGACCTTCCAATGATTGTGGGGAATCACTGTGCACAATCACGTGGATCAGTCTTCTGGGCAACAGTTTGCTCTTGATGGGGTTGGAAGTGGCTACACCCAATCTCCGAATTCTGTTACCTTTAACCTAGCTTGGCCTTCCTTTGTTTTACTTCCCTATGGCCCCTGGCCATTTCCCACACTTAATCCTAGCTAGGCTCCATTGTCCAGGTCCCAGGAGTTCTGTTCACCCCAGTTTACTGGCCACTCCCATCCAGATCTCCTTAGACCCCTCCTCCAGTCACCCCAAACTACTTGGCTACTCCTAGATCCCTCCCAGTCTTTCTGTATATAAGGTCCATCTTGTCTCCATTAAGATGCTCAGATTTTTACAATCTAGCCAATAGCCCATAGATGCTCAGACTCCTTAAGAGTCTAGCTAATACGGTGAATCTTCAATAAACTTTGTTTTTGGCTGCAAGAGGGCTTGGGTTGAATTCTTTTGAGCAGGACCCAGGTATCATGATTTTGGGGTGCCAGGACCCCTAATCTCTAGACCACATCACTCTGACTATCCATTTACTTCTTGGTTCAGTAGGAGATGAGAGTTAAGGGCTAGAAGAACTCTTAGACACCATTGTCCACCCCCCTTAGCTCCTGGGGATTAGACAGTTTGCCCAAGGTCACAAAGGTGGTAAGTAACTAAACCCATATCTTTTACCTCTGATGAGGATGGGACCTAGGCCCCAGAAAGGAAAAACCCTGAACTGTCCCACAAGGTCAAATCTCTGGCATTTGCCTGAGGCAATAATCTCATCAACTGGTCTTTCATTGTGGCTACACCCAATCTCCCTTCCATTGCGTTACCTCCCTATGGCCCCTGGCCATTTCCCACACTTAACCCTAGCTAGGCTCCATTGTCCAGGTCCCAGGAGTTCTGTCCACTCCCATCCAGATCTCCTTAGACCCCTCCTCCACTCACCCTAAACTACTTGGCCACTCCTAGATCCCTCCCACAGTCTTTCTGTATATAAGGTCCATCTTCTCTCCATTAAAATGCACAGATTTTCACAATCTAGCCAATAGCCCACAGATGGTCAGATTCCTTAAGAATCTAGCTAATATGGCAAATCTTCAGTAAACCTTGTTTTTGGCTGAAAAAAGGCTTGGGTCAAATTCTTGCCAGCAGGACCCATGTGTCGTGATTTTGGGATTCCAGGACCCCTAATCTCTAGACCTCATCACCTCCAAGCCCAATGCTCTTTCCACTATGTTATACTAACTTTTATTAGTCATCTAAATGTGTGTATGTATGTATAAATATATATATATAATATACATGTATATATAAATATATGTAATGTTTATAAGGTCTATAACCCAATAACCTTCTCTTAAGATGCAGTAGCCTCATTCTATCTTCGGGACAAAATAAGAATAATGAGAGACTGGTCAATGAAGGCTTATTTCCTCGACCACATGGATGTTTGGTGAGCATGTATAATGGAGGACCCTTCTAGCCACTTTGAAATAGGAACAAGTATTCTAAGACTATTTCTTGTACTCTTACCACCTAACAAAGGGAAAGACTTTTTTGAGGTCACACTACTGGGTACATTGACATTAGCAAACCAAGGAGACTTCTCTTTCCTGGGAGTGATTGAGACAAGGACTATTGTAAGTCTCCCTGTGGATAGAAGCAGTGGCAACAATAACCTCCTACTGCCAACTATCTCCCCAACCAGGATGGCCTATGGCTATCAGTCAACATGGAGTCTGTTTCTTTGCGTTTATTCTTTTCTGTTCTTCAGTGAATGAATTTTGCAAATGGAAGAGATATGAGATTGTGAAAGATCAAGGACTTAGAGCCCATATTCTGTGCAGAGGTTGTCAGCAGCTAAGTTCAATGAAGACTGACCCATAGGACTCAGTCCAACAGAGGGTCTATGTTGATTCAGAAGTGAACTTACTGGGATGAATGCTTTGTACCAGCCACTCTAAGTCTGAGTCCATATTTCCAAGCAACCAAGATAGAGAGTGCGCTCTTGGTTTGAAGGGATGTGTTTGTACTTTTTTTCCTTCTGTATCTTCTCAGTAAATATCCCTCAGTAAAAGTTAATTAATGGTAAGTGGATGAATGATTGAAATGTAGCACTTTGGGATACCCCTAGAATACTGAAGGGAAGGTGTAGTTAGCCAGTCTTCTGTAGACCCAAATTATTAATTCAAATGGGAGTTAGGAAAAGGACCTCCAGAGTTTCATATGAGTATTTGTAAATCACTTCATACCAAAATGTCATTTCACACATCCTGATATTTTTGATGATAGAAAAAAAATACTTCAAAGCTGCTGCATGATGCTTATATAAATCCACACTTACTTAAATATTAAAATTTGCTTTTGGATGTTTCTCTGTAAGAGCTATAATATTTTCCTAAGGAAGTACTAGTAGACACATTGGCAATGTTGCGGTCTGAGAGGTTGAGACCCCTCAAAGACTGGAGTACAGGACGGGGTCATCTGGAATGAATTCACAGACTCAAGCATTCTTTAAGTCAAGTTGGCAAAAAGTTTATTGTTACACTTTTCAGCGGGCAAGGATTCTTAAGGAACCTGTGAGAGACTGAGGATGGAGCTAGGGTTTCTATGGAAAAGGATATGGGAAAGGAATGCCAGGGATACCAATTAGGTAATCTAAGGGTCCAGGTGTCTTTGGGAGCTATGGATGGGAAAGACAGGGAGGGAGATGTCAGAGGCATGTATCTTGGGAATCTGGCAGGAGGAAGAGTCTCTGGGCTAGCCAGGGACGAAACTCCTTGGTCCAGACAAGACACCCCTCTCTCTGTCCTGATGAGAGAATGCTCTGCAACAAGGGAAAGTTTTCTCACAAGACAGGAGCTTACTAAGGAATTGGGAGGCTTCCAGAGACATGATTTTAGGGCTGGGGGCAGCCCAGCACTCTCTCACCCAGCTTTGTGTCATTGCACCAGAGAGAGAGATAAGTGTTTTGCTGAGGTCCACTCATGAGTAATTGCCAGGCATAACGTCCTTGGGCTAGGGGAAAACTGTCGGAGACAGTGTTTCTGAGACTAGGGAGAAATTGGGGTCCAAGTACAAGCACAAGCACCGAAACACAGGCACCCAAGCACCCCATCAGCAGGACAACTAAGTGACAATCTTCATGTCACAAAAGGATCATGGGACTAGGAAATGCTGAATCACAAAAGAGATAGCGATGGCAGGCAGTGGAGCAATAGAATATCAATAAGGGAGAAAAGACTGGTTCAACAGAGAATCTACTACCCAAAGAGCAGAGGAGGAACTGAACCAAAAAGCAATAAGATGAAGGAGGAACAAAGAAGGTTAGAGTTACTAAAAGCCAGGCCATTTACTGGTATTGTGAGTTATGTAGACTGTTCAAGTCCAGCAGAAGGACATCAAGTATCTAACAATATCTTTTCCTGCTTGATGGAGAAGGTCTAAACTTTGAGATGGTACTTGAAGTTAGAACAAGTATATAAATACCTGGAGGAAGGTGGAGCTCACCAGAAGGGAAATCTTTCTTGGCTGATGAGCTAAAGTAAAATCATTTATGTATTTATTATTAGGTGCAATAAATGTATTCTGTACTCTACTTTTTATTAGCTTCTCTTTTCTCAAATATTTTCTTTCCAATTACATGTGAAAAGTTTTAACATTTGTTTTTTAAAATTTTGAGTTCCAACCCTCTCCCTTTCTTCCTCCCTTATTGAGAAGGCAATTTGATATAGGTTATACCTGTACAGTAGTGCAAAGCATAATTCCATATTAGTCATGTTGTAAAAGAAATTAAAAAAAAAAAGAAAAGGAAAGTAAGAAGAAGTATGCTTTGATCTGCCTTTAGACTCCATCAGTTCTTTTTCTGGAGGTGGATAGCATTTTTCATCATAAATCCTTTGAAATTGTCTTGGATCCTTGTATTGCTCAGAAGAGCTAAGTCATTCACAGTTGATCTTTATACAGTATTGCTGTTACTGCATACAATGTTCTCCTGGTTCTATTCACTTCACTTTACATCAGTTCATGTAAGTCTTTCCAGGTTTTTCTGAAAGCATCCTGCTCATCATTTCTTATAGCACAATAATACTCCATCACAATCGGGTACCACAACTTTTTCAGCCATTCCCCAATTGATGTGCACTCCTTCAATTTCCAATTTTTTGCTACCCCTAAAAGAGCTGCTATAAATGTTTTTATACAAATAGGTCCTTTTCCTCTTTTTTATGATTTTGGGATACTGACCTAGGAATGGTATTGCTGGGTTAACTGGCATACACAGTTTTGTAGCCTTTTGGGTGTAGTTCCAAATTGCTCTCCAGAATGGTTGGATCACTTCACAATTCCACCAACAATACATTAGTGTCCCAATTTTTCCCACATGCTCTCCAACATTTATCATGTTTCTTTTCTGTCATGTTAGCCAATCTGATAAGTGTGAGGTGGTACTTCAGAGTTGTTTTAATTTGCATGTCTCTAGTCAGTAATGTTTAAGAGTGGGGCAGCTAGGTGGTGCAGTGGATAGAGAACCAGCCCTGAAGGCAGGAGGACCTGAGTTCAAATTTGGCCTCAGATCAAACACTTGACACTTACTAGCTATGTGACCCTGGGCAAATCACTTAACCCCAATTACCTATAAAAAAAAATAATGTTTGGGAGTATTTTCCCATATGCCTACAGATAGCTTTCATTTCTTCATCTGAAAATTATCTGTTTATATTCTTTGACCATTTGTCAATTGGGGAAATATTTGTATTCTTATAGATTTAACTCAATTCTCTATATATTTGAGAAATGAGGCCTTTATCAGAGAAATTTGCCATAAAAATTTCCTCCTAGTTTTCTACTTTCCTTTTAATCTTGACTGAATTAGTTTTGTTTGTGCAAAACCTTTTTTAATTTAATGTGATGAAAATTATCCATTTCATATCCCTTAATGCTCCCTATTGCTTGTTTGGTCATAAATTCTTCCTTTATCCATAGATCCGACAGGTAAACTATTTCATGCTCCGTTAATTTGCTTATGGCATTACCCTATATATCTAAATCATGTAACCATTTTGAACCTATCTTGATATGTGATGTGAGATATTAGTCTATACCCGGTTTCTACTAAACTGTTTTCTAGTTTTCCCAACAGTTTTTGTCAAATAGTGAGTCCTTGTCCCCAAAGCTTGGATCTTTGGGTTTATCAAACACTAGATTTTTATTGGCATGGTCTACCCATGAGCAGTTTCAATACCTTTTAGGGAAAAATTGGCTAAACCTGCCCGGGATATGCAGCCTTAGGATATTGCTCCCAATGCAACATCTCTACTTGATTTAAAAAAAGAAGTCCTAAAGCTCTTTTAGAGGATCTTCACCACTTACATGTCTTTAGGATTGTTATTGGACAACTGGGGGTTTCAAGAAGTGTAATAGAGGAAGCGCTTGAAGAGGAAAGGAAAAACTTTAAATAGAAGGATAACCCAAATGAAACAAATAATGTAGTGCTTTGAAGGACCTGAGGCAGAAGAAAGAAGGCCAGAAATTCTGGACTTCCCCACACTGTTTCAGAAGAACCAAGTGTGTCCCAGATCTTAATGATTGGGTCCGTATGGTGGGTGTTACCAATTCTTTGCAGTTCCCAGTGGGTCTGCCCATGTAAAGCAGTAATGATGACTTAGTGTAGCCTCACGTATGTCAGGGCTGCAACACAGATGATTATACTTCCTAGTCCTTATTACAAGTCAGGTTCATTTGTATTAAGATAGCTAAAAGGTCATTACTCTCTTGAATACAGCCTGGTACTGTTACTTGGCCCACCAGTCAGCACTTCCACCTTCATGGAAGAACCATGGTGGTGGTGATTGTGAGGAAATGCCATATATTTGCTTTTTCTGAAGAACTATAAAAAACCCTATTAGGTGGGTGATTGTTTGGGGTTCCTTCCATATACATAGTCAAGCAAAACAATTTCCCACAATGGCAATGTTCAAAAACGATGTCTCTATCTATACGCTCTCTGTATTGCCTCTCTGACAGCAGGTGGGTAATATAGTTTATGATGAGTCCTCTGGAATCATGGTTGGAATTGTTTTGATCAGTTTTCTTCATCTCTTTATAAAAGAAGAGGGTGGTAAGAGAGAAAGAATATGCTCAGCACCAGTGTTCTAAGTTTGATGCACTCTGCCTTTCTCCTCTGCTCCTCTTCTCTTTTTCTCTCTCAGAACAAATCCTTTCTTTTCTTTTAAAGCCCTCTTTATAGCCCACTTTCTGTGATTAGAATTTCTTTTGCTTAGGACCAATCTCTCCCTTTATCCACTCTCCCACTTATTTTTCCCTCTCTCTTTTCACTTTTCCCTTTTGTATTACTGTCAAGTGAAATTTATTTCTGCACCCAATTCTGTATGTATGTAGATATATAATATTCGAACTTATCACAATGCTTGGCACATAGTAGATGTTCTATAAAATGGTTATTTCTTTCCTTTCCCTTCTTTTAACCAGTTCAGAAGTGAGATGTCCATTCCTTCTACTTTTCCTCTTTGTTTTATAGCCTTCTACTTCTGTACCCAAATTGTATAAAATAATTTCCCTCATCCTCTTTTTTCCTTTCTTCCCTGTAGTACATTCCTTTCCTCCTCTCTTTCCCTTCTTCTTTTAAGGTCATCAAAGCATTTTTTTTTTAAATCACCCCTAAGCATTCTGTCTTATTAGACTCCTTCTATAACCCCTCTCATGATCTGGTTCTGGGGATGAAATATATATCATCTCCCCTTATTGGAATATAAACAATTCATCCTTTTTTAGTATCTTATGATTAGTTGCTCATATTTACCTTTCTATGCGTCCTTTGAAATTTCTATTTGGCTCTGGCCTTCTTATAAGGAATGCTTCTGAGAAGTCCTCTATTTCACAAAAGGTCAATATTTCCCCCCGTAGGGAGAAATACTCAGTTTTTTGTTCTTTGGCTAGGCAATGGGGTTATGCCCAGGGTCACACAGCTAGTAAGTGTTATGTGTCTGAGATAGGATTTGAACTCAGGTCCTTCTGAATCCAGGGCTTGTCCTCTATCCACTGTGCCACCTAGCTGCCCCTGAAATACTCAGTTTTTCTGGGTAAATTATTCTTGGCTGTAAAACTAAGACTTTTGCCTCCTGGAATATCACATTCCAAACCCTCTGCTTTTTAAAATGGTGACTGCTAAATCTTGTGTGATTCTCACTGTGGCTCCTTGGTATTCAAGAATACTTCCTTTCTGGCTTCTTGAACTATTTTTCCTTTGACCTGGAAGTTCTAGGTTTGACCTATCATGTTCCTGAGAGTTTTTATTTTGGGGTGATACAGTCAGCTGCAATTACCAAATTGTGATACTCATTTTCAAGTTCCATTAACCAATTATACAAACATTTCATTTAAATTAGGCTAGCAGATTTTCGGCTTCCCCAAATGTTAAGCATTGTGAAAACTAATCAGAAGCCTTTGCGTTGCATTTAAAATTTTTTTTTAAAAAGAAGTGGGGTTAAAATCCTTTGAAAATATTTATCTGGAAGATTTTTAATCAGATCAGAAAATTTTATTTCCAAGATTTACAAATGGGCAAATATTCAAGTTTTTAAAGTTACACAAATTGTCTTTTTTTTTATTTTACTACAAAAGAAGGCAAGAAAAATAAAGAGTGAAAAAAAATTTACTTCAATCTGCATTCAGACTCCATTATTTTTTTCTCTGGAGGTGGATGGTATTTTTAATAAATCTTTTAGAATTGTCTTGGATCATTGTATTATTGGAAACAGCTAAGTCATTCACAGTTGATCACTGTACAATATTGCTGTTACTGTATACAGCATTCTGGTTCTACCCACATTACTTTGCATCAGTTCATATAAGTCGTGCCAGGTTTTTCCGAAACCATCCTGGTTAACATTTCTTATATGACAATAATATGCCATCATACTCATATACCACAATTTGTTCAGCCATTCTCCAAACTAATGGGCATCCCCTCAATTTCTCATTTTTTGCCACCACTAAAAGAACTGCTATAAATATTTTTGTGCATATAGGTCCTTTTCCTTTTTCTTTGTTCTCTTTGGCATACAGGACTAGTAGTGATATTGCTGGGTGAAAGGGTATGCACAGTTGGGTATAGTTCCAAATTCCATGGTTCCAGAGTGGTCAAATCAGTTCACAACTCCACCACCAGTGCATTGGTGTCCCAATTTTCCCACATCCCCTCCAACATTTGACATTTCTTTTTCTGCCATATTAGCCAATCTGATAGGTGTGAGGTGGTACCTCAGATTTGTTTTAATTTGCATTTCTCTAATCAATAGTGATTTAGAGCATTTCTTTATGTAATTATATATGTGTATATATATATATATGTATGTATCTTTGATTTCTTCATCTGAAAGTTGCTGTTTAGATCCTTTGACCATTTATCAATAGGGGAATGATTCATATTCTTATAAATTTGACTTGGTTCTCTACATCTTTGAGAAATGAGGCCTTTAATAGAGAAATTAGTTGTTAAAAAATTTTCCCTCAGTTTCCTGCTTTCCTTCTCATCTTGGCTGTATTGGTTTGTTTGTGCAACCTCTTTTTAATTTAATGTAATGAAAATTATCCATTTTATATCCTGTAATGTTTCTCTTGTAAATGTATCTCTTGTTTGGTCATGAGTTCTTCTCTTATCCATCAATCTGATAAGTAAAATATTCCATCCTCCCCTAATTTGCTTGTAATATCACCATTTATGTCTAAATCATATACTCATTTTGACCTTATCTCAGTATGTGGTATACGATGTTGATCTGTATCTAGTTTCTGCCAAACTACTTTCCAGTTTCCCCAGCAATTTTTGTCAGATAGTGATTTTTTTGTCCCTAAATCTTTTGTTTGTTGGGTGTGTGAAACAGTAGATTACTGTGGTCACTTACTACTATTTTTTTGTGTGTCTAATCTAGCCTATTGATCTATCACTCCATTTCTTAACCAGTACCAGACTGTTTTGATTACCACATTGTAATATACCTTCAGATCTGTACTGCTAAGCTGCCTTCCTTCACACAAGACCATTTTCAATATGTTTTCATTATTGATTATATTTCTTACACACACACACACACACACACACACACTCACAGACACATACCAGTCTACATATAAATTTATCTTCTAAATATGGCAGAATCAATGTCCCATGTTGTAATGGTCTGACAAATGTTACATTGATGCTTATGACTAAGTCCATCTTTAGTAAACTTAACATATATATTGTTCATATAGTAAATCTATTTAGATGAAAATTAATCCTATATCTTTTTTTATTGATCCTATTTACAAGTAATTGATTTTGTCCTGTAGCTGCTTAAGTCATGATTCTTTGTCTCTGAATTGAGTTCAGAGTTCAGCTTGACTGTAATGGGTTAAATTTAAAAATCAAATAATGTTGTTAACCTTGGGAAATGTGCATGATCAGAAAGGGAGTTGGGCCTGATATCTTTATGCCACCAAGCAATTCTTCAAGGATGTCCATGTTCAAAAGTCTGGCCATTGTCTCAAACCAAGACTCAAAGAGCACTTCCTAGTCTCATGAGAAAAAGGGGGGGTCATTGCGAGCCCCCATTACCGAACTTCCAACCAATCATGTTGTTCCTTATGTCTCAGCTCTCTAATCAATAATGTTGCCCTTTATCCCAGGATGTCACCTACCGTGCTCTGTTCTTTGCTCTGTACTTTCCAAAACATATATAAAGGGAACTGTTCTTTTGCTCAGAGTCTTTGGCATGAATGGAAGCAAGCCATGGACACATTTATTGACAAGTAACATGCCCCTGGTAATAAATGTTATCTTGTGCAGAGATCTGCCTCAGTTTACCCTTTTGTTAAAATCTCAATCGCTACACTACAGGAGGAGAAAGCTTAACAGCTAAAGTTTTCCAAAATATGAAAAAAATTTTGGATCTAAGTGGATTTCATCAGATAAAGGCACATTTCATGAAATCTATTATCACAGCCCAAGCAGATCTTTCAAAACTCCATCTTCTTCCTACAAAAACTACAGGCCTGCTATCCACAATAGTTATCTCATGCTTATTTGAAATAGATAGCAACACTTTGAAGAGAAAGAATAAAAATGCAAAGTTTATAAGCTCACTGAAAGGATTTTGTGCTCTTCAAAAAGCTATCCATAACGAGCATATTTGGAATTACAGTTCCAAGTTTCCAGTTTTGACATATTTTTATTTTATATATTTTACATATTTACCTATGTAAATATTTTACGTATTTTTAAATATGTATGGTTGGCTGATGGGCTAACTAAATGGAACCACTCCAGAGCCCCCTCTCAAAACCAACCCAAGAATTTTCAGAGCAATGAATCCATGGGAGGTACAAAGGAGAAGCCTCAGGAAGGTTCAGAGCTTCAACTTATTAGTGAAGTTCTTCTTGCGTACGTTCTTCTGTGAACTCAGGATCAAAATGCAGAAGATTTCTGGGTCCACTTAAGTGTGCGTGAAGGAAGAGTAATTTTAATGAGACCATCCTAGTTAATAAGGGAGAAGATTTCATTCTTAATCCCCACAAAGTCATCCTTGGCACCAAACTTTTCTTTTCCATCTTTCTGCAGCAGGCCCTTGAGGAGGTATCTTGTAGAATTTGTAATATTTGGCTTCGGTTGGAATGGCTGTGTTCAAAATATTGTTTAATGTCTCATTTGTATTTTGGCTATAGAAAGGAGGCAAGCCAAAGAACATTTCCTGCGGCAGCACCAGCAGTCAATTGTTCAGTTATAAGGCTGTTCATGAAGCATTTCAGGGGTGCCCCGGGGGTGGGTGGGGGGCCAAAGAAGATGCCTGTTGTGCCATTGTGTTCTATGCAGAGTTCAAAGTCTTTTAGGACAATATGTTCAGGTAAACCTAGCAATTTGTTTTCCAATTTAAAGTCTCTATGAACAATGTGCAGGAAGTGCAGGTCGCTCAGGGCAATGGAAATTTCAACAGTACGAAATCCAGAAATTCCAAGAAGCGACTCTTCCTCTGGAGACGCCCGACAATTCTTCACGTTTAATGTAGCAGAAGACAAAAGTACAATTTGACTGCTGTCTGGAAAGAGAAGTGTAGGCCAGTCAGGAAAGTGTGCTTTATATTCGTCAGAAGGTAATTCAGTTCTGACAATGTGTTTTTCCTCCTTTTTTCAGATTGCTTTTTATTTTCTTCAGAACTTTGACAGCACAGAATTGTTCCTCTGCCTTGTTGCAGACCCGGGGGGTTTATGACGCAGGAAATTCTGAGAAAAGAGGCGCACAAACCCAGGGTGATCAGTCCGGGCTTTATTAGAGGATTTATTTATAGAAGCTCCTGTAACATCATTGTAAACCAGGGGACCAATGAATCTACATGGATTTCCATAAATAAGAGTGCATTCTGCCTCAATGTCTACTAGGAAAAGGACTCTCTGCTTATTGTACCCCAGACCAATGTAAGGTTACTTCTACAGATTGTCTCTAGTGTCTTCAGCCACATTACTCGTGGGGAGCCTCAGCCATGCCCCTAGTCCCTTATAGGTTCATCAAGCTCCTAGGCAGCAAGGGAAAGGCACAGGTTTTCGTCCCCTTCCTCATCTGGAGCCTTATTTTCTTCAGGAGGAGCTGATGAAGTCTTTCTAGTATGTTGCTGATGGGATTTCTTTAGTAACACTGCTATTTCCTCTCAAGGCTCCCCATCCCGGGAAGCCCCTTCTGCTGGCATATCAGTAGGGTCCAGCCAAGCATCCCTATAGACTCTAATAATCCAACTCAATATATGCCTCTGCTTTAGCTGGCTTTTCCGTACGGGTCTAACTTGGTATGACTGCAGAGGGTCTGCATCCCCTATCCCCCCCTCAGACTTAGATGCGGCCTCCCACTCAGCCCTCGTCTGAATCCCTTTCCTCCCGGTCCGTAGGTCCCAGTTCTGAAATGTTGCAGATGATCTTTTAACTCTTGGCATATGATGCCTTCTAGCGCTCACAAAACGACGTGCTAAGGTAGAGGGGTGTTTTTCATCTCTCACTATTTTCAGCTCTAGCCTTCATTAATTGGAAGGCTGTAATCAGCATATCTCCTTCTAGGCTTAGGTGTTATTCTGTTTTACACACTCCAACCGAACTGTTGCTTGATGATAGAACACAACGCAATTAACAATAGCCAAGCTACTGTAAGTATTGCTGCCCAGTAGCAATTTCATCTCAGCTAATAAGATAGTCAACCTTTGCAAGCGTTTCGAGGGCATCTCTTCTCCCCCCCCCCCCCGCCCCCTTTAGGTGACTCATACAAATCTTACGAGAGCCACCCGCACCTCGATGCCTGGGCAGTAATCAGGGATCTCCCCCTTGCTTTCCTCCCTTCGCTAGCCCATTTCCTGCGAGTCCTACAGACTACACCAAATTGTTGCAGCTAATGACGCAGGAAATTCCAAGGAAAGAGGGCCAGGCTTTATTAGGGAATTTACTTAAAGGAGCCTCTAAGATGGCACCTTGTAATGGCCATCAGGGCATACGCATGGTCTAAGTACGAGCAAAAGCTTGGTTCATAAGTTCTTTATGTTTTTTGTTTGTTTGTTTTTTGACTGAAAATGCTTAAAGGGGTTGTGGGAGAGAGACGAGGCTGAAACAAGCAGGACATGGCTGAGGTAACGAGATGTACAAATGTTTCATCAAAACAGAGTTGGTTGCAGACTACCACACCATTGACCTAGCTAGAATATTTATGAATTTCTGGTACCTGACAACAGCTATCTGTTTAACCCATACTTGTGTCTTGTAAGAACCTTTCCAAAGCTTCCTTTTCCAATCACTTTATTTTTTAGTTAAATTTTTTTCAGTTCATTCAATTTCTCTCCCTCTCCTCCACCCTTCACAGAAAAGAAAAAAAAACTGTAGTTTTTTTTTAAAGCATAGTCGAGCAAAACAAGTTCCCACATTGACCAGATCTTTAACAGTGTCTTAGGTTTTCCAGTTATTTTCAATAGGTGAAAGTATGATGGCTTTGCTTGGGGATGAGCCAAAGTAGACTTTTCTGGAAGAGATTGGGTGGAAGACAGGGTTTGGCATTCACAAGCTAAGGCTCAAGTTAGAGAATTTCCAAAATAGACAACTCAGGATGCTTACAAGCATAGGAGTTGCTGACAATCTTCTGAATAATATTATTCCGCTCCATTTTTCTTTGTTTCATGAAGCAGATTCCATGAAGGATTGATACCATACACTCATTTTTTCATGAGTGAGAGTGCCGCCTAGAGCCTCAGTTTTTATAGTCGTCTCTGGGAGATAGTATTTGTGAAGTGCTTAGTGTACTCCCTGGCACAGAGTAGGCATATAATAATATTTGTTCCCTTACTCTTCCCTCCCTCCAAATTAATCCAAAGACTAGTGTGTCCAGCACAGCTCTAAGCACCACTCAGTGTGTTTCTTTTTTGACCTACTTGTCATGTCTTATTAGTTCAACATTGTTTTTGCTTTGTATTAAGGGTGATGGGGATCCCATACTTGGTATAGGAGAAATGGCAACTCTGTAATTTTCTTGTTCACTTGTACCTGAATTTTAAGATTTATTTTCATTCTGTGATTGCTTTGCAGAAATCTTTCAAGCCACTTTTCCATTTTGTGAGGATTAGTTTGATTAAAACTTGGTAATATAAGCCATAAATTCATTTTATCAGGTACATACCAACTGCAATGCAGTGCAATACACCGAGGAAGAATGACCATGCGAAGATGCCGCTTGCAACTCTGAGTCATGGAATTTCAAGTTCCAATACCATCCGTGACATATGACTGAGCTACAGGCCAAATGAGGGTACCACTGTCAATTCATCTACTAAATATTAGAAAAGCTTAATTTATTTCCTTTTTTAGACAAAAATAAATAGAAATAGTTCTAACTTTTTCTTCCCTCACCCAGTGGATCATCTTGTATACTCCAATTTAAAGAATATTGGTGTAAGGGCTGGATTGGAAAGGGATGGGAAGTCAGGAGTACAATTGGAAGGCTATTACCATAGTACATCTGAGAAGTGATTAGAACCTGAACCTTATAAGGGTTGTGACTGTGTGAATGGAGAGAAGGAAACAGAGTCAGTAGAAGTTTTGGAAATAGAATTGACAAGACTTGGCAACTCTTTGTCTATGGGAGTGACAGAGTGGGAAGAATAAAAGATGTTTCTAAAACTAAGGAGCTTGGTATCTGAATAGGAAAGCTAGAAAGATTTGTGGGGGAAAATAGCAAGGTCTCTTTGGGATACATTATGTTTTAAGTGTGAACAGACATATAAGTGGAGATGTTTCACAGAGACTAATTCAAGAATGGGGCTCAGAAGAGAAATTATAGGTGCATATACATATATATAATATACACATATATGTACATATATGTGTATATATATGTATATACACAGAGAGAGAAAATGAGAGAGAGAGAGAGAGTGAGTGAGAGAGAGTTAATTATCTGAATGATCTGAATGGAGTTGATAAGTGAACCCACGGGGGCTGCGGTAGAAACAATCTCTACCAGGGTCTCCACTATGTAGGCTAGGGCTTAACTAGGTTTTTTGTTTCTGTTTTTGTTTTTTTACATAGAAGGTAATGAAATTGTCTCTGAGGTCTGATTGGTCCAGAGGGATAAGGGGAAAACTGTTGACATGTCTTTCCAATTACCTAAAAGCATAAAAGAGGTCACAAGGAGTTAATGCTTCTGAGACTTTGCTGATGTCCCACTACCTATGGATCACCGGACCTTCCTGACTCTCTTATGGAGAAGAGAGAAGGTCACATCTACTAGGAATTGTATCCTTGATGAGTATCCCTTCTGTGTTCTGGCTAAATAAACATTCTTTAATTGAATATTATTATTTATTATTATTATTACATTAACTATTAACTTTCAACCATTGGCTCTGTAATTATCTCATTTCATTTCAATCTCAAACCTGAACTACCAAACCAGCCTGAATCTGGTTTTGCCTACAGCAATTAAATCAAAATGGCATTGTGTTTCATGTTGTGAGTGAAATGAGGGAAAGGTGATGCAGATGTTGTGGATGGGGTGATTAGATGGTAATGTGACAGCCTGCAGCAAAAGCCCCTTTGGTGGCAGGTGGAAAGTCCTCTTAATGGGACAGAGAAAAGGCCACCACTGACCACTGGTGGATGCTAAAGCAGGTTGACATGAAACAGGTCCAGATAGTCTGGTGATGAAGAGTTAAACTGTTGATTGACCATGTAGCTGGAATTTGAGTGAATTCAAAAGGCACTAATCAGCCAGGGCCACTCTTTTAGCCCTAACTCTTTCCAGATTGGCTGGCATGGAAGAAAGAGAACAGCCTGTTATGGCCAGCTGTATGGGAAAAGGGCTTCACTCCCTTTCTTATCAGGAGCCAATATGAAGCTGAGTACAATGGCCCCTACTGTTGTTTCTGTCTCTGATGTATTCATTCTTTCCCTGTTTTAAGTGATGAGATTAGAGATGGATAAGAGTTTGTGAGCTTAAAATGTTGGGAGAGCAAGGGACCAGAGGTCTGGAAGAGGTGAGAAGGACAGATAAATGTAAAAAGATATGTTACATGAAAAATAAAAATAATAAACTATTTTTTTTAAAAAAAGGACAATCCATACCCAGATAAACAAAGCTTGATTATACTTGCATTTGCAAATAAGAGAAGGAAAAACACAACTACTTAAGAAAATAAGCTTGATGAAAAGCAAAAGAAGAACAAATAAGTTTATAGGTTATTTCATAATGTCCTGGGCATATGGATCAAAGCTATTATTTGACCTTTCTTGATAATTCACCAAGGCTTGTATTCAGTGGTGTGCTGGTAAACATTTAACAATTAGCTATCTGGGGTAAAAAGAAAGGAATGCACTTTTAAGTTTAATCTATAATATTAACATTTTCTCCATCATTTTCTTAAGTTTAGATAATCTTCTAGATATAATATAATGTAATATAATGTAATGTAATTTGTAATGTAATATAAATATCTAAATAATTTAGATAGCCATCTGTAGGACAGGAGGGAGGGATAAGAAAAAAGGGGAAAAAAGAAATTTACTTGGTGATTTTGTTGTATAGTTGAAAGGAATAGCAAGTTGGGTGTAGTAGATTTGCAGTTTCATGTGCAATCATCTTTTTTTGTTGTACTATGTTATGGAAATGCTTATTTTATTCCATAAATTAAAAATAAAATTTTTAAAAAATTTAGATAATCAACAAAATAATAAATCAAAATCTGATTTGTAGTGTTTGCCAATTTAGGTGGCGTGAGTGTCTACACTAAAGATTTAAGTTGGTTTTCTCGAGCCACTTCTAGCTAGCTGCAGCACACCTCTGCTTGTACGATAGCAGAAGCTAAGGTAGACGTTGGCAGAGAAGTTTTTCTTTTTCTTTTTTTTCTGTTGCTGTTGTTTTTATTGTTCATCCTTCATTTTCTTCCCCCCCCATTTATTTATTTATTTTAGTTTTCAACATTCATTTCCACAAGATTTTGAGTTCCAAACTTTCTCCCCATCCCTCCCCTTCCCCCACCCCATGACAGCTTGCATTCTGATTCCTCCTTCACTCAATCTGTTCTCCTTTCTATTCTCCCCACCACCACTCTTATCCCCTTCTCCTTCTATTTTCCTTTAGGGTAAGACAGATTTCCATACTCCTTTGTCTGGGTATCTTATTTCCTGATTGCATGCAGAAACAATTTCTAACATTCATTTCTAAAACTTTGAGTTCCAAATTCTCTCCCCTGCTCCCTCCACCCACCCTCATCGAGAATGTAAGCAATTTGACATAGGCCATACATGTGTAGTCATGCAAAACACTTCCATAATAGTCATGTTGTGAAAGTCTAACTATTTCCCTCCATCCTATCCCAGTCCCCATTTATTCTATTCTCTCCTTTGTCCCTGTCCCTCCTCAAAAGTGTTTGTTTCTGATACCCCCTCCCCTAATCTACCCTCTTTTCTATCACTCCTTCCTCTCTTATCCCCTTCCCCCATATTTTCCTGTAAGGTTAGATAGATTTCCATTCCCAATTGAGTGTGTATGTTATTTCCTCCTTAAGCCAAATCTGATGACAATAAGATTCACTCATTCCTTCTCACCCCCCCCTTCCCTTCCACTGTAAAAGCTTTTTCTTGCCTCTTTTATGTGAGATAATTTACACCATTCTACTTCTCCCTTTCTTCTTCTCCCAGTATAATCCTCTCTCACCCCTTAATTTTATTTTTTGGATATAATCTCTTCATATTCAACTCACCCTGTGCCCTCTCCCTATATATATTCCCTCCAACTACCCTAACAATAAGAAAGGTCTCATGAGTTAAAAATATCATCTTTCCATGTAGAAATGTAAACAGTTCAATTTTAATAAGTCCCTTATGATTTTTCTTTCCTGTTTTCCTTATCATGCTTCTCTTGAGTCTTGTATTTGAAAGTCAATGTTTTCTATTTAGCTCTGGCTTCTCAAGAATGCATTAAATTCCTCTACATCATTGAATATCAATTTCCCCCCCTCATTGATTACACTCAGTTTTGTTGGGTAGGTGATTCTTGGTTTTAATCCTAGCTCCTTTGACCTTCAGAATATCATATTCCAAGCCCTCTGATCCCTTAATGTAGAAGCTGCTAAATCTTGTGTTATCCTGATTGTGTTTCGACAATACTTGAATTGTTTCTTTCTGACTACTTGCAATATTTTCTCCTTGACCTGGAAACTCTGGAATTTGACTGTAATATTCCTAGGAGTTTTCCTTTTGGGATCTCTTTAAGGAGGTAATTGGTGTATTCTTTCAATTTCTGTTTTACTCTCCAATTCTAGAATATCAGGGCAGTTTTCCTTGATAATTTCTTGAAAGATGATGTCTAGGCTCTTTTTTTTTTATCATGACTTTCAGATAGCCCAATAATTTTAAAGTTATCACTCCTGGATCTATTTTCCAAGTCGGTTGTTTTTCCAATGAAATATTTCACATTGTCTTCTATTTTTTCATTCTTTAGGTTTTGTTTTATAATTTCTTGATTTCTCATAGTCATTAGCTTCCATTTGCTCCATTTTAATTTTTAAGGAATTATTTTCCTCAG
This sequence comes from Vombatus ursinus, assembly GCF_900497805.2. Classification (NCBI taxonomy): domain Eukaryota; kingdom Metazoa; phylum Chordata; class Mammalia; order Diprotodontia; family Vombatidae; genus Vombatus; species Vombatus ursinus. Next base: position 4,371,570 of record NW_020949753.1, on the reverse strand, counting down.
TGAGCTTTTGGACCTCCTTTTCCATTTGCCCAATTCTGCTCTTTAAGGCATTCTTCTCCTCATTGGCTTTTTGGACCTCTTTTACCATTTGGTCTAGTCTATTTTTTAAGGTATTATTTTCTTCAGCATTTTTTTTTTTTTTGGTCTCCTTTAGCAAGCTGTTGACTTGTTTTTCATGTTTTTCTTGCATCACTCTCATTTCCCTTCCCAATTTTTCCTCCACTTCTCTTACTTGATTTTGAGAATCCTTTTTGAGCTCTTCCATGGCCTGAGACCAATTCATATTTTTCTTGGGGGCTCTGGATATAGGAGCTTTGACTTTGTTGTCTTCTGATTGTGTGTTTTGATCTTCTTTGTCACCAAAGTAAGATTCTATAGTCTGAGTTTTTTTCCTCTGTTTGATCATCTTCTCAGCTAATTACTTGACTTTTTAACTCTTTGTTAAGGTAAGGCTCTGCTTCCAGTGTGGAGGTTGTACTATCTCAAGCTTCAGGGGTTTTGTGCAGCTGCTTTTAAAGATACTTCTAGGGACCTGTAAGTTTTCAGTTCTTCCAAGGTGGTATGATCTAAGGAGAGGTGTTTACTCCTTAACCCTGCAACTCCCATCTGAACAGCTGCTTGATCCCCGCCCCCATCTGTGAGCCAAGAGTTCCAGAAGCAGCTGCTGCTGCTGTGGCCACTGCTGTGGGGCTGCGCTAGGGCCAGGGCTGGACCATGCTCCTCTCTTACCCAGGTCTGACAGAACTTTCCCACTGACCTTCTAAGTTGTCTTTGGTGTTTGTAGGTTGAGAAATCTGGAAACCACCACAGCTCCCCTTGATTCAATCCCTTGAGGACTGCTCCAGGTTCACTGAGGCCCTGTCTTTGCTTGCTTGGTCCACACTGAACTGCGCTCCTCTCCCAGCCTAGCGTAACAGACTCTTCCTGTGGACCATCCAGATTGTCTTGAGTTGGAAATTTGTTTTACTCTGTCTTTTTGTGGGTTCTGCTGCTCTAGAATTTGTTTAGAGTCATTTTTTTTCTTTTTTCTTTCTTTCTTCTTCTTCTTTTTTTTTTAAGGCAACTGGGGTTAAGTGACTTGTCCAGGGTCACCTAGCTAGTAAGGGTCAAGTGTCTGGTCTGAGGTCAGATTTGAACTCAGGTCCTCCTGACTTCAGGGCCGATGCTGTATCCACTGTGTCACGTAGCTGCCCCTAGAATCATTTTTTTTACAAGTATTAGGAGGGGTTTGGGGGAGAGCTCAAATGAGTCCTTGCTTTTACTCTGCCATCTTGGCTCCGCCTCTCAAAGGGGCTTTTCAAGTTGCAGAGGATAACTTTCATAGGCTGGATTGCCTTTTCTTCATTGCTTCTGGATATGTAGCTCCAATTGCCATGTCTTCAACATTCCATTTTCTTCTCTGCTGTAGTTAGATATTAAAACTATTGTCTATAGATGTTTCATGAATTATTAAGCTTAGTGTTTGATTTGTAATTTTATCCTGTGAGTTCTGACAAGGGACACCTTAGTCACAGTGAAGGTTAGCATTTGCTGGAGTCCGAAGTTATCCTTTGGTGACCTCTTGTGTTGAAACCAGCACAGAGCTTTCTCTTTAAAAACAGGAACAGAAAAAAAAACAAAACAAAATGGAACAGCAAGAAAGTCCCACAGCAAGATATAGAAGGAGAAATTCCATTTAAAATAACTGCAGACAATATAAAATACTTGGGAGTCTACCTGCCAAGACAAACCAAGGAATTATATGAAAACAATTACAAAACATTTTTCACACAAATAAAGGCATATCTAAACAACTGGAAAAATATTAATTGCTTATGCGTAGGCCTGGCCAATATAATAAAAATGACAATTCTACCTAAATTAATTTACTTATTCAGTGCCATATCAAACTATCAAAAAATAATTTTATAGAGCTAGAAAAAATAATAAAATTCATCTGGAAGAACAAAAGGTCAAGGATATCAAGGGGGTCAATGGAAAAAATGTGAAGGAAAGTAGTGTAGCAGTACCAGATTCCAAACTGTAATACAACATGGTAATCAAGAAAACAATATGGTACTAAAAATGTATCTAGCAGTTCTTTTAGTGATGTCAAATAATTTGAAATTGAGGTGATGTCCATCAACTGGGGAATAGCTGAACAAGTTGTGGTATATGATTGTGGTGGAATACTATTGTGTTATAAGAAATGACAAGGAGGATGCTCTCAGAAAAACCTGGAAAGACTTACGTGAACTGAAGCAAAGTGAAATGAGCAGAACCAGGAGAACATGTAATATAGTAATAGCAATATTGTATGATGATCAACTATGAATGACTTAGCTATTCTCAGGAATACAATGTTCCAAAACAATTCTGAAGGACTTATGATGAAAAATGCTATCCATCTCCAGAGAAGAAATCGATCGAATCTGAATGCAGACCGAAGCACACTTTTTCTTACTTTCTTTTTCTTGTTTTTTTTTTTAATCTGTGTTTTCTTTCACAGGATGACTAATGTGGAAATATGCTTTGCATGGCTGCAAAAGTATAAATTATATCAAATTGCTTGCCTTTTCAATGAGAGAGGAGAGAAGGAAGAAGATTTAGAACTCAAAATTAAAAAAAAACAAATATTGAAACTTTTTACAGATAATTGGAAAAAAATAAAATATTAAATTCAAAGTGAAAAAAAAATCTGGTACTGGCTAAGAAATAGAGTGATAAATCAGTGAACTAGATTAGGCAGACAATACACACTAGTAAATGGCCATAATAATCTACTGCTTGACACACCCAAAGATCTAAGCTTTTGGGACAAGAAATCACTATTTGACAAAAACTGCTGGGAAAACTGGAAAGCAATTTGGCAGAAATCAGGTATAGAGCAACATCTCACACCACATACCAAGATAAGGTCAAAATGGATATATGATTTAGAGATAAAGGGTGATATTATAAGCAAATTATGGGAGCATGGAACATTTTACCTTCCAGATTTATGGATAAGGGAATAAATGAGATAGAGAACATTAAGAGATATAAAATGAATAATTTTGTTTATAGTAAATTAAAAAGGGTTTGCCCAAACAAAGCCGATGCAACCAAGTTTAGAAGAAAAACAGAAAACAGGTAGGGGGGCATGTTTTACGGCAAGTTTCTCTATTAAAGACCTCATTTCTCAAATATATACAGAACTGAGTCAAGTTTATAAGTTGAGTCATTCCCAAATTGATAAATGGTCAAAGGATATGAACAGGCAGTTTTCAGAATAAGAAATCAAAGCTATCTATAGTCATAAAAAAATGCTATAAAATTCCTATTGATCAGAGTTATTTTATTTTTAATTTATGGAATAAAACAAGCATTTCTATAATGTAGTATAATAAAAAAGATGATTGCACATGAAACTACAAATCTATTATATACAACTTGGTATTTCTTTTAAATATATAATAGTTATCATGTAAATTTTTTCCCTTCCTCCCATCCTAGAGATGGCTACCATTAGACACAAATGTTATACATATGTAAAATCTATATATGCTTCTATTTATCAGTTCTTTCTCTGGATGCAGACAGCATCTTCCTTCATAGGTCCTTTGTAGTTAATTGACTATTAAAAAATAGTCAAAATGATTTATTCACTCAAAGTTGTTCTTAAAACAATATTGCTGTTACTGTATACAATGTTCTCTTAGTTTTGCTCATTTCACTCTTCATTTTTTTTTTCATGCAAGTCTTTGCCCAATTCTTATCCCAAAATTTTAATCCTTTACACTTGTCAAAAAGGAGGGTACTATATTTATTTGCTGCTGTAAATTGTATGTCTATTCTGTTCAATTCATCTACCTTTCTATTTCTTAGCCAGTACCAGATAGTTTTGATAATTACTGCCTTATAATATAGTTTAAGATCTGGTACTGCTAAACCTCTTTCCTTTACATTTTTCGATTATTTCCTTACATATTCTTGACTTTTTCTTCTTCCAAATGAATTTTGTATTATTTTTTCTAATTCAGTGAAATTTTTTTTTGTAATTAAACTAGGATGGCATTGAATATGTAAATTAGTTTAGGTAAAATTGTTATTTTTATTATATTGGCCCTGCCTACCATGAATATTGCAAATTTTTCCCCCAGTTTTCTGCTTTTCTTATAATTTTGAATGCGTTGGTTTTGTTTGTGCAAAACCTTTTTAATTTTATATAATCGAAATTATCTATTTTACACTTTGTAATGCTCTCTATATTTTCTTTGGTCCTAAATTCTTCCCTTATCTATAAATCTGACAGGTTCCAGCCTCTCTTAATTTGCTTAGTATCTCTGATAAAGGCCTTATATATGTATATGCGCATATATATATATATATCTGTGTATATATAATATATATGTATGTATGTATGTATGTATTTTGTGAAATTATCAATAGCCTCAAGTAAGGTGCTGTGGGATGCCTTAGGGCCTTAATAGTCATTGTCAAGCTTGTAAAAAGGACCCAGCACCTTGTCTTTGGTCACTAATTGCAACTACATGCCCAGGGACATATGAGTACCAAGGCTCTTGTACTGCAAATTTGCTGGTTATGGTTTGCCCCCAATGTTTATGCAAAGGCCCATCATGTTGCCTTTTTTGTCAATAGTTCAACTTCTCATGGAAGAAAACTGTGACAAAAGGGGGGTGAAAGTGGGGGACCCTATCATTAGACCACCTACAGATTGAATTTTTTGAATTGGCAAAGTCTATGGGCTAGGGATGTGGTTTGATGTGTGACCAATTGAGTCATTGGACAGAGGCATTTCCAGCAACACACACCACAGCAAACATAGTTACCAGATGCCTGATCAAGGACATAATACTAAGGCTTGACCTGCTGTCATATACTATTGTCTGTGACCAAGGGCCACACTTTACCGAAGAAATAACTAAACAACTCCAAGTGTTTTGGAATAACCCTGAGTCTATACATCCCTTATCACTAACAATCATCTGGGGAGTTGAGTGGCTAAACAGGGAAGTTAAGGCTCTTTTGGGAAAACTATGCCAGGAAACAAAGCTAAAATTGCTTTGTAAAAGGTACTTCCCCTTTTGTTGTTCCAACTTTAGAATTTACAGTAGGCAGGACTCTGCATTATCACCTTTTGAAATTCTGGGCAGTACACAGGGGATGAAAGCCTGATAAGCTATGTGATCTCTGTCTACTTCTCTTTCATAGGTTTGGAAAGAGGTAACCTTGACACAAATCCTACCTTTGGAAGAGATCCATTTGAGCCAAGAGACTGTGTGTGTGGACTTCAAACTTCAGGAAAACATTTAGTTTCCAGCCTCCTGGAATGGACCTTTCCAGGTCTTGTTGACAAGTTATACTGCCATCAAGGCTGCCAAGTGGATTAGAAATATCATTCCCATGTGAAGCGTGAAGTGATTCATCTCAGTCCAGCAGAAAAAGCAACCCTTGATCAACCCCTAGACCAGTTAAGCTCAAAAAGGACACCAAAGTGGTCTTTGTCCACTTGTTTGTTTGGCACTGATACTTAGGACTTAATCCTTTACCTGCTATCTCTAATGCATTTGTTATTTGCACTTTATACCCTGCTTTACAACCTGGGGGTTGGGAGAACAGGAGATTCCAACACTTACGTGCATCTGATCCAATATGCCAGCCATGCTTTTAACTGGACCAACTACTAAATATATGTACATGCCCATTTGTCCTTGAGGGAAGGATTACCCTTGGTAATGAGGTAAAGGGGGTGGGGCAGAATGGTCAGGACTTTTGTGACTATTTGTTTGCCATCCATATGGGGAACCGTAAGCACAAAGTTAACTGTGCTGCCATAGAGTGGAAGGAGAATTCCTCAACATCCTTTATATTTGACTGGAAGAAAAATTACTTACACCTCCTAGTTTTTATCCCCACTATACTGTAAGGCCACCCCTACTGTGTTATAAACAGAACAGGACAAATGGCCAAATAATGATATAATAGAATATAACTATACCATGTTCCCATATAAGAATGTGACTATCCACAGGGAGCAAGGATATGTAGAGAATGTTTCTTGGGGAGGGGGTGGGAACCAGGTGTATGCTATAGGACTTTTAGGATAGCCCCTCTGGGATTTTATTTTATTTTATTTTTTAATTTATAGGCAATTGTGGTTAAGTGACTTGCCCAGGGTCACACAGCTAGTAAGTGTCAAGTGTTTGGTCTGAGGCTGGATTTGAACTCATGTCCTCCTGACTTCAGGGTGGGTGCTCTATCCACTGCACCACCTAGCTGCCCCTGGGATTTTATTTTTTATGCAATAACAAAGTATGTTATTGGCTTTCCAAAAATTGTCAGGGATACTACAGGATGGACAGGGTTCTCTTTGGCCTCTGGGCCACAACAACCCTACCAAAAGCATACACAAGCATGCAGCCATCTGCTACTGCATCCCCTTTCTGCTACTTATCCTCTTTAGCAGGAGAATGCTAGCACCCCTTTGGCATCACATACAGGGCCATACTCCTCCTGAAAAGAATGAATAGGTTTTTGCAAGTCTTTGTCAATGAGTCCATAGGTGCTGTGGGGGAGCTTAGTACCAAAGTATAGGCACTCAGGATGGTGGCCTGACAAAATAGGCTAGCTCTGGACTTCTTCCTGGAAGAGAGGGGAGGGGTATGGGCTGTCGTAAGTCAAGAGTGCACCTAGGGTCTTGATAACTTCAACAGCATGTCGAAGGGTCTTAGAGGGCCTGAACTGAGTTCCAGGCAGATAGGAAAGAGCCTTGGTCTCCATGGTTATGGGATTTTTTAAGGCTGAAGTATTTGTAGATTTACTACTGGTCTTCCTTATGGAGATTGCATGTATGTTTATAGTGTAAGGAACTACTCTGGAGGCCCACCCCTAAATTACAGGCAGCTGAGATTAATTACAAGCAGTTGAGGATAGAGGAGCAGCATAGGTCTAATTGTGGAGCTGTACCGTGAGTATAGTTAACATCAAAGGTAGGACTGTGCAAAGTCAGCCACTTGTGCATTTGGTCTGAGTGACCCCATGTTTAAATATTGCTTAGACTGGGTATATGCACAGCCAATCTGCAGGAGGTAGTGATCTGAATAACCTTGCTCATGCACACTGATCCTATCTCCCTATGATGCTATAATAGAGGAAGAGCTGAGGAGGCACTAATTCTCCTCATGATTACATGTGCCAAACAAACATGTACCAATTTGTGGCTATAGTTGCTCCACCCCAGTAAAACCATCTAAGCCGACAGGCTAAACCAGGCTGAGGGGCATGCCAATAGGTCTCCTAGATGAGTTGAGGAGATACCTATCCTAAGCATGTGAAGACTTCATGGGCAGATGAGAACAATTTATTCCAGTGGCCATGAAGGTGGCTAAAGCAGGCCTTGTGGAGCACTTGGTCAGGCATTGAAGATGCCAAGGTCATCCACTATAACCCAGGGGTGGGCCATTACCAGTTGTCTTGACTTTTGTCCTGCCATCAGACTTCAGTGACTCTGGAAGAGAGTGAAGCTGACAATGTTGTGCAGCTCTGCCTCACTTAAATTCAATTCATGAATGAATCAGGACATCACCCCAGTGCTGGACTGTGTGATGTCATTGGTTCTCTTTAAAAATGAAGGGGGGGAGCCAAGATAGTGGAGGAAAACCAGGTACTACCCTGAGCTCTCCCCAAACCCCTCTGAATGCCTTTAAATAATGCCTCAAAACAAATTATGGAGCAGCAAAACCCACAAAAGGACAGAGTGAAACAATTGTCCAGCCCAAAACAACTTAGAAGTTGGCAGGAAAGATCTGTTGCACTGAGATAAGAGTAGAACACAGTCCAGCCAGGCTGGCCCCAGCAAACCAGCAGGCCTTTGGGGTGACTGAATTAGTGCCAGAAGTGGTGATTTCTAGACTTCTCAGTTCACAGATAGTAAGGGGGTCAGACACCCGGTCAGAAGGAGACTACAGGGGTCCCTTTGCTGGCACTGGGAGCAGGACTCTGCTACATTGCCCATATTTGGATCTGGGTTGAAGTCCTGGGTCTCAGTTTTGGCAAGGAGGATCACTACCACACCAGAGTTTGTGGCCACAGGGAAGCTTGGACTCTGGCTACAATTCCAGGGTGGAAAAGAGTGCTTGTGGTCACTCACAGATCAGAGCACAGGACAGGAAAGTAGTAAACACACCTCTCCCTAGATCATACCACCTTAAAAGAACCAAAAAACTTACAGTTCCCCAGAATTATCTCTGAAAATAGCTGCACAAAAAAACTTGAAGCTTGGGACAGTGCCACTTCCATTCCAGAAGCAAAGTCCCATTTTAGCATAGAGTTAAAAATCAAGAAATAGGCTGGACCAATGAGCAAACAGCAGAAAAAGATCCTAACTATAGAAGTTACTGTGGTGACAGGGAAGATCAAAACACATACTCAGAAGACAACAAAGTCAAAACTGCTACATGTAAAGCCTCAGAGAAAAATTTTGCTCTCAGGCCATAGAAGAGCTCAAAAAGGATTTTAAAAATCAAATAAGAGAGGTAGAGGAAAAATGAGAGTGATGCAAGAAAATCATGAAGAAAGAGTCAACAGCTTGATAAAGGAGGCACACAGAAAATACTGAAGGAAATAACAACATAAAATAAAACTAAAAAAAAATAGAATAGGCCAAATGGCAAAAGAAGCACAAAAATCCAATGAAGAGAAGAATGTCTTGAAAAAGAGAATTGGCCAAATGGAAAAAGAGGCACAAAAGTTCACTGAAGAGAAGAACTCCTTAAAAACTAGAATTGGCTAATTGGAAAAGGAAGTACAAAAGTACTATAGAAAATATAGAAGAAAATAATTCCTTAAAAATTAGAATTGGGCAACTAGTAGCTAATTACTTTACTAGATATCAAGAAACAATAAAACATAACCAAAAGAATGAAAAAATAGAAGAAAATGTGAAATATCTCATTGGAAAAACAACTGACCTGGAAAATAGGTCTAGAAGATATAATTTAAGTATTACTGGACTACCTGAAAACCATGATCAAGAAAAGAGCCTAGACATCATCTTTCAAGAAATTATCAAAGAAAACTGCCCTGATATTCTAGAACCAGAGGGTAAAATAGAAACTGAAAGAATCCACCAATCACTTCCTGAAAGAGATCCCAAAATAGAAACTTCTAGGAATATTATAGTCAAATTCCAGAACTTCCAGGTCAAGGAAAAAAAATTTCAAGCAGTCAAAAAGAAATAATTCAAATATTATGGAGCCACAGTCAGGATAACACAAGATTTAATAGTTTCTCCCTTAAAGGATCAGAGGGCTTGGAATATGATATTCAGGGGGACAAAGGAGCTAGGATTAAAACCAAGAATCAGCTACCCAGCAAAACTAAGTATAATTCTTCAGGGGAAAAAATGGACATTCAATGAAATACAGTACTTTCAAGCATTCCTGATGAAAAGACCAGAGCTGAATAGCTCTTTCAAATACAAGACTCACGAAAAGTATAAAAAGGTAAACAGGAAAGATAAATCATAAGGGACTCAATAAGGTTAAACTGTTTACATTCCTACATGGGAAAATGCTACATGTAATTCCTAAAAACTTTCTCATTATTAGGGCAGTTAGAAGGCATATACATAGACAGAGGACACAGGTGTGGGTTGAATGTGATGAGAAAATTATTTTAAAAAATAAAATTAAGGGGTGAGAAAGTGGAATACACTGGGAGAAAGGGAAAGGGAGAGTTAGGATGGGGTAAATTATCTGACATAAAGAAGTGCAAAAGAGCTTGTATGGAAGGGAGGGAAAATTGTGGGGGGGGGGTAAGACACATGAACCTTACTTTCATTGGATTTGGCTCAAAGAGAGAATAACACACATACTCAATTGGGTATAGAAATCTATCTTGCCTTACAAGAAAGTAGGAAGGGAAGGAAATAAGAGAAGAGGGGAGTGCTTATAGAAGGGAGGATGGATAGAGATAGGCAAAAGTCAGGAGCAAAACACTTTTGAGAATGGATAAGGTGAAAGGAGGGAGAGAGCAAGATAAATGGGGAAAATCAAGTGGAGGGAAATACATAGTAATCATAACTGTGAAAAAATTTTTATAGAAAGTTTCTCTGATAAAAAAAAGACCCCATTTCTCAAATATATAGAGAACTGAGTTAAATTTATAGAAATAAGAGCCTTCCTCAATTGACGAATGGTCGAAGGACAGGCAGTTTTCAGATGAAATAATTAAAGCTATCTATAGTCATATGAAAAAATGCTCTAAATCACTATTGATTAGAGAAATTCAAATTAAAATGACTCTGAGTTACCGCCCTATACCTATCAGATTGGCTAATATGACAGAAGGGAAAAATGACAAATGTTGGAGGAGATGCGGGAAAATTGAGACTCTAATGTACTGTTGGTGAAGTGGCATACTGATTCAGTCATTCTATAGAGCAATTTGAAACCATGCCCAAAGGGTTATAAAACCATGTACAGCCTTTGACCAAGTTATCACTACTAGGTCTGTATCCCAAAGAGATTAAAAAAAGGAAAAGAACCTATCTGTACAAAAATTTTTATAGTAGTTCTTTTAGTGGTGGCAAAAAATTGGAAGTTGAGGGGATGTCCATCAATTGAGAAATGGTTCAAAGGGTTATATATGATTGTGATAGAATACTATTGTGGTATAAGAAATGATGAGCAAGATGTTCTCAGGAAAACCTGGAAAGATTTTCACGAATTTTAGAAAGTGAAATGAGCAGAACCAAGAAAACACTGTATATAGTAACAGCAATATTGAGTGATGATGAATTGTGAATGACTTAGCCATTCTCAGCAATACAATGATCCAAGACAATTCCAAAGGACTTATGATGAAAAATGTTATCCATCTCCAGAGAAAAAAATGATGGAGTCTGAATGCAGACTGAAACATACTTTTTCTTTCTTTTTATTTTATTTTTTTTGATCTGTGTTTTCTTTTACAACATGACTAACATGAAATATGTGTTGCATGATTGCAAATGTATAACCTATATCAAATTGCTTGCCTTCTTAGTGGGGGATGGAGATTGTGTTTAGATGTAATTGAGGAAAAATAAGATATTAAATTTTTAAAAAAGGAAACAAAAAACAAACAATAACGTGGACCAATCATCATATTTCCCCCTTTCATGAAAGTTGCTTACTCCTGTCTATAAAAGCAGCACAGAGTTTGAAATCCTTGCAGCTGCATCCAACTAACTGCTATCTTCATATGTCAATAAAATCCTTTTACCTTTCTTTTCCTGGGTTTGCCTTATTGACCAGGGTTGAGGCCCAAACCAATATTTCTTTTAACATTAGAACAATAAGGGGCAGCTAGGTGGCACAGTGGATAGAGCACTGGCCCTGGAGTCGGGAAGACCTGAGTTCAAATCTGGCCTCAGACACATAACACTTACTAGCTGTGTGACCCTGGGCAAGTCACTTAACCCCATTGCCTAGCCAAAAAAACAAAACAAAACAGTAGAACAATAAATTTGAAAAGCAAAAATATAGATCTTGAGTGCTTTGATTGAATTAAGAATTTGGGGTAAAATATATGCATTATAAACAGTTGTTTCAAAAAGTTTTGCTTGGCTGTGTGACCCTGGGCAAGTCATTCAACTTCTGTATGCCTCAGTTTCCTTAACTCTAACAAGGATAATGATTGCACCTACCTTGTAGGATCATTGTGAGGATCAAATGAGATAATATTTGTAAAGTGCTTAGCACAGTTCTTGGCACATAGGAGGCACTATATAAATGCTCATTCCCTTCTCTTCCCCACCTTCAACTTCTGATCAGTATGTGTACATTAAATATATTTGTATCTATTCATATATGCAGGCACATATACTTGTGTCTGGATAGATGCGTATGTATATGTACTTATACACATAAACTTCATATACACACCCAATCTAATTGTTGTTGTTGTTTGTCCTTCATTTTTAAAGACGATCACGACATCAGGGAGGTGATACCATGACATGCAAGTGAACTGGATGTAGGTGAGTGAAGGTTGTGCAAAGTCACCAGCCTCACTTTCTCCCCCAGAGCCATCTTAGTTCAGTGGCAAGACATAGATCAGGATGACTGGAGATGACCCTGGATGTAGACCTAATCCAATAAGTATTTATTAAGCATCTCACAGGTATCAGGCACTATCCCCAGGCACCAGGGATACAGTTAGTAAAAGAAATAAAATCCTCAAAAAAAAAGTTTTACTTAGAGGAAATTTTGCCTTCTGGATTTGATCATGTTCCCTAATAAAGTTATGATACCATTTTAAAAAATTAACTCCTATCCGGTTTGAAATAAATCTAACACTCCATGGAACATAAATACATTTGAAGAAATTTTAATGGAAATGGACTGAGAGAAGTTTTATCTTAATTACACTGGCTAAACATTTTTCTGAACTTAGTCCTCTCTAACATATACACATTACCAAACGCTAACAATCAACAGGGATAAAATGTTAGCTTTCGTATACAATTCACATAATTTTCTTCTCTTTTATTGTTGTTGTTAAGTCATGTCTAACTCTTCATGACATCATTTAGGATTTTCTTGGCAAAGATACTGAAGTGGTTTGCCATTTCCTTTTCTAGCTCATTTCACAGATGATGAAACTAAGGCAAAGAGGGTTATGTTACTTGCCCAGGGGTCAGACAGCTAGTCAAAAAGTCAAAAAGACTTTGAATATGTGGGCAGACAGCCTATAGGAGATGGTGGTTCTCCTGACTCCAAGTTATCACACTATGCCACGTAGCTGCTGGATTTGAATTCAGGCATCCCTGTTTCACCTATCTACCTAGCAGAAAAGAGAATAATACAGTCATGCCATTCTATATTTTCATTCTCTCTACATTCCTAAGAAAATATGCATGGGAAGGTTATGCAACTAAAGACAAAGAAAAGGAATTAGACTATAGCAGTGTTTGGTGAGTCTAGCTGGGGATGAATGGCTTCCAGCTCCAGCAAGACCATGCCCAGTAGGGAAAGAAAGTCCTTCAAAGACTGTAGCATTTGATTTTTATCTGGTTAAGGTCAGATGTTGTGAGTCAGCCTTGTGTCAATAGAAGCACACATGCATGGCCTTAATGTTAGAAAATTAATCCATGTCAAAATTACTGCTTGCCCAAAGATATTCACACATCACTGAACTATGTTATTGTAAACATCATGCTGGCTGGATTGAGAGGAACCTCGGCATAGTATATGGAACCTTGGACTTGTAGTAAGGAAGAACTAAATTCAAATCCAGCCTCAGACACTCATTAACTCTATGACCCTGGACAAGCTTTTGACTTCAGTTTCTTCATCTGTAAAATGTGGATAATTATAATGGTACTTAACTCATTCACAGAGTTGTTGAGAGGGTCAAAGGATAACATATCCAAAGTGCTTGAGAGTACTTAAAAAATTTCTTATCCTTCCTTCTTTTCTTTCATCCTTCCTTCCTTCCTTCCTTCTCTCCTGTACTTCTTTCCTTCCCTGCTTCTCCCCTTCCTTTCCTTTTAGAAAAAAAGATTCCATGAAATGAATGCCAGCTCAATTAACTTCTAGTCATTAATCAAGGCTTATGGTTTAGGGTTCTTTAGGATTTGAGGTTATAGAAAATTTGTCTAGGAATTTGAGGTCTAGATATACGGACACATGACTTCCTTCCATTTTAACTCTTCACTGGTCTAAAGCATTCTTTTAACTCCCTCCTCATAGAAGTTAAGAAAACACTCAACCTATGGTAACACCTTTTTCCACGTTATGTAATTTCCACATCATTCTCACTCGGAGGATGTGATTGACTCATTTGGTTGGCTAACCGATGAAGATCCCAAAGAAGTGCCAAACTCTTATGCCTAGTGAACTGAGAATGAAATCCTCGTAAGCAGCTCCTGTTGTCCATATTGATTCCTTTTAGTTGGAATGACTGGTTTCTTAATTGGGTAGTACGGGGCAGCAAGTGATAAGGAAAGTATAGAGAGAGACAGAGAATGCCCCAGAGAGAAAGAGATATAAGCCTGTCAGAGTGAAGTCATGGGAAGGTGGAAAGAATCTGCCACATTAACCATCACATCCCTTGTCTGTGTCCCCCAGGACTAAGATGATACCTCCATTAGCCACTACCGCTCACTATTCATAAAGCAAGCTCATCCTAAGAATTCTATTTCTTACATTTCAATTGCCATCTTAATGGTGGTCAAAGCCATAATTGAGGAGACAACCAGATCTTTGCTGCAGGTTATCTGACACTGGGGTGTGAGTAGGCTACCTTTATTTCCCTGTGTCTGTCTTATGACCCCTACCTCCCAGGACTGTTGTGAGGATAACTGAGATAATAATTGTAAAGCCCTTAGCACATCGTAAACACTATGTATGTAAATGTTAGTTGCTATCATTGTTACCTTGAGATCTTCAACTAGCCCCAAGCTGCTACAGCACCTCTTTGGTTCATTCTGCTCCCTTGCCACCATTCCTATGGGGCCCATCACCCATTATGTCCGCTTTCTGGTGCCCAGTCCTATTATCCCATCAGCATTTTCTTGACACTAGGGTAATAACTACAGAAATGACTTGTGAATATCAACTTAGATGGAATTCCAAGGCTTTCCTATACCTCAAGTAGATTCTTTCCCATTCTGGGCCCATGTTCTCCCCATATTGGGAGACCTTGTGTCCTTGGATCAACATTTCCCATCTCTCTCAACAGAATGCTGTCCCAGAGTCTTTCACCCCATGTAGCGTTGTAGCCTGAGGTTCATGGTCCTCCCAAAGGATACCCTTGCTTGCTCCTGGTACCAGAATTGCTAGTATAATATCTACTTCCACTCAAGTGAGCTGGGGAAGGGACAGCTCTCTGCTGCATGCTGTATATACAGAGGGAGATGTGATTCCTGAATGTCCAAGAGATTGCTGAGTGTGACTGTGTGTGTGTGTGTGAGTGTGAGAGAGAGACAGACAGAGTTAAGGTAAGAATTTTTGAATGGCTACTTTCCTGTCTTAGAGGATGCATTTGTTGAATATTAATCATAGTCTTTAGATCACCAACAAGCTTAGGCCAGACCTTTACAAAGTACTGGAGAGAAGGGTAAATACGAAGGGTTCACAGTAAGAATCAGTCAATTTGAGTTCCACTTCCAGGAGCCAAGATGGTGGAGTAAAAAGGTAGTCACTCTCACCCTCCTCTATCAACGTCTGAAAACCCAGAAAATATCACCCCAGAAAAAACCCTGGAACAGCTGAACCAGAAAAAAAGATGGGGAGCAGCAGTGTAGCAGCCCAAGTATCTAGAGGGATTAACGGGAAAGGTCCCTCTTACCCTGGGGGAAGGGGAGTAGTACGGAAGGGGAGGTATCCCAGCCAGCTAGTGGAAAGACCCACTTTAGCACACCAGGAGGATTTTCTGGTGCCTCGGCATTCTACAGCAAATGGGTCTTCCAGTGCCTCAGCAAAAATAAGGGAAGCAGCACTACAAAGGGCCCCAGGCAGATAAGCAGCCTGCAGCATTTGTCTGAAAGGAGCTTAAGAAAGCAACCTAGAGTAGTTGGAAAGTTCCAGCCTTGTTGATTCCAGCCTAACACCAGATAAGCTGTCAGAACCCTACAGCCTCCAACTGCCACCTAGGAGGAGATCCTGAAGGCCAGGTGGTAGAGCAGGCAAACACCAACAGCTGGACCTCTGAGTGCCTCAGTGAGGGCAGGGGAACTGATGGAAACCAGCTCAGAAAACCACCAGGTGCCTTGGCATTCTACAGCAAAGAAGTCTCCCAGTGCCTCATCAGAAATAAGGGAGGCAGCACTACAAGGGGCCCCAGGCAGATAAACCCCTGTCAGCATCCATCTAAAAGGAGCTGAACAAAGCTAAAGGAAAGGAAAAGCAGGCAACCTAGATTTGCCTGAAAGTCCCAGCCTTGCTGATTCCAGCCCAACACCAGGTAAGCTGCCAGAACCCTACAGCCTCCAATTGCCAACATAAGAGGCTCCAGCACACAAAGTCAGTGACCAAGAACTAGGCGCCCAACACAAGAAGCTTGGGTCAATGCCCTCTGCTCCCCAGCAGGAGAGCATAATCTCTCCATGAGTAAAAAGAAACGTACGATAGATTCATATTATGAGAAGAGTGAAGATCAAGACCTAAATTCTGAAGAGGACAACACTGTCATCAAACCCACATCTGCAACATCAAAAGGGAATATGAACTGGTCTGAAGCCCAAAAAGCCTTCTTAGAAGAGCTCAAGAAGGATTTTAAAAGTCAAATGAAAGAGGTAGAGGAGTCCTTAAAAAGTACAATTGGCCAATTGGAAAAAAAGTACACTGAAGAAAACAAATCCCTTAAAAATACAATTGACCAATTGGAGAAGAAAGTACAAAATCTAACAGAAGAAAACTGTATGTTAAAAATTAGAATCGAACAAATGGAAACTAATGATTCTATGAGAGAGCAAAAATCAATCAAACAGAAACAAAAAAATGAAAAAATAGATGAAAATGTAAAATACCTCATGGGTAAAACAACTGACCTGGAAAATTGATCCAGGAGAGACAATTTAAAAATTATAAGCCTACCTGAAAATCATGATGAAAAAAGAGTCTGGACAATATCCTTCAGGAAATCATAAAGGAAAACTGCCCTGAAGTCCTAGAATCAGAAGGTAAAATAATTATAGAAAGAATCCACCATTCCCCACCTGAAAGAGATCCCAAATTGAAAATGCCAAGGAATATAATAGCTAAATTCCAAAATTACCAGATTAAAGAGAAATTACTGCAAGCAGCCGGAAAGAAACAATTTAAATATCATGGAATCACAGTCAGGATTACACAGGACCTTTCAGCCTCTACATTAAAAGACCATAGGGCGTGGAACATGATATTCCATAAGGCAAAGGAGCTTGGAATGCAGCCAAGGATTAACTACCCAGCAAAAATGAGCATGATTTTTCAGGGAAGGAGATGGATATTCAACGAAATAGGGGGCTTCCAAACCTTCCTGATAAAAAGACCAGAGCTCAACAAAAAATTTGATCTTCAAGTACAAGATTCAAGAGAGACATAAAAAGGTAAATGGGACAGAAAGATATAGTATGTTGTTAATAAGGGCAAAATGTTTACATCCCTATAAGGGAAGATGACACTTGCAACTCTTGAGAACTCTATTGTTATTATACCATGTTAAAGGAGTATACATAAAGGGGGTGGATATAAATTGACTTTGATGTAATGATAAAAAAAAATTTTAATCAAGTGGGTTAAATAGATCCAAGTAATTGGATTAGTCTGAGCTAAGAAAATGCACTGAGAAAGGAGGAGGCAGACAAGGGTAAATTACATTACAGGAAAAGACACAAAAACCTATTAGAGCAGTGGTAAAGAAGGGAGGGGGATGAGCATTGTTTGAACCTTAATCTCATCAGATTTGGCCCAAGAAGGGAATAATATAATCAGTTAGGTATAGAAACCTAACTTGCACTATAGGCAGTAGGAGAGAAAAGGGGAAAGAAAAGGGAGGGGGAATAGAAGGGAGGGAAGAAGTAGTAAGAGTAAAGGGGAAGAAAAGGGAAAGGGATAATAGAAGGGAGTCGGCACTAAAGAAGGCAGTGGTCAAAAGCAAAACACTAGGTGGGGGGGAAGGAGAAAGGAGAAAGAAAAGCATAAACAGGGGAGAAAAAAGGATGGAGGAAAAGACACAGGTAGTAATCATAACTGTGAATGTGAATGGGATGAACTCTCCCATAAAATGGAAGCAGATAGCAGAATGGATTAAAAACCATAATCCTATAATATGTTGTTTACAGGAAACACATTTGAAAAAGAATGACACACGCAGGGTAAAGGTAAAAGGCTGGAGCAAAATATATTGTGCTTCAGCTGAAGTAAAAAAAAGCGTGGGTAGCAATCCTGATCTCAGACAAAGCAAAAGCAAAAATAGATCTTATCAAAAGAGATAAGGAAGGAAACTACATCCTGCTAAAAGGCACCGTAGACAATGAAATAATATCATTACTAAACATATATGCACCATATGGTATAGGATCCAAATTCTTAGAGGAGAAGTTAAGAGAGTTACAGGAAGAAAAAGACAGCAAAACTGTACTAGTGGGGGACCTCAACCTCCCCCTCTCTGAACTAGATAAATCTAACCACAAAATAAACAAGAAAGAAGTTAAGGAGGTGAATAGAACATTAGAAAAGTTAGGTATGATAGACCTCTGGAGAAAACTGAATGGGGATAGAAAGGAATATACTTTTTTCTTGGCAGTACATGGCACATACACAAAACTTGACCATGTACTAGGGCATAAAAACCTCACAATCCAATGCAGAAAGGCAGAAATATTAAATGCATCCTTTTCAGATCATGATGCAATAAAAATTATATGTAATAAAGGGCCATGGAAAGAAAGACTAAAAAATAATTACAAACTAAATAATCTAATCCTAAAAAATGATTGGGTCAAACAACAAATCATAGAAACAATCAATAATTTCATTCAAGAGAATGACAATAATGAGACAACATACCAAAACTTATGGGATGCAGTGAAAGCGGTTCTTAGGGGAAGTTTTATGTCTCTAAATGCTTACAAAAATAAAATAGAAAAAGAGGAGATCAATGAATTTGACATACAACTAAAAAAACTCGAAAAAGAACAAATTAAAAATCCTCAATTAAACACCAAATTAGAAATATTGAAAACCAAAGGAAAAATTAAGAAAATTGAAATTAAGAAAACTATTGAACTAATAAATAAAACTAAGTGCTGGTTTTATGAAAAAACCAATAAAATAGATAAATCTTTGGTTAATCTAATTAAAAAAAAGAAAGAAGAAAACCAAATTACTAGTATCAAGAATGACAAGGGTGAAGCTACCACCAATGAAGAGGAAATTAAAACAACAATTAGGAATTATTTTGCCCAACTATACGCCAACAAATTTGACAATCTTAGTGAAATGGATACATATTTACAAAAATATAAATTGCCCAGATTAACAGAAGAGGAAGTAAAATACTTAAATAACCCCATCTCAGAAAAAGAAATTGAATAAGTCATTGATGAACTCCCTAGGAAAAAATCTCCAGGGCCAGATGGATTTACATGCAAATTCTATCAAACACTTAAAGAACAATTCATTCCAATACTATATAGACTAAATTCTTTTTATGATACAAATATGGTGCTGATACCTAAACCACGAAGAGTCAAAACAGAGAAAGAAAATTATAGACCAATTTCTCTAATGAATATAGATGCAAAAATTTTAAACAAAATATTAGCAAATAGATTACAGCAACTTACCACAAGAATAATACACTACGACCAGGCAGGATTTATACCAGGAATGCAGGGCTGGTTCAATATAAGGAAAACTGTCAGCATAATTCATCATATCAACACCAAAACTAACAGAAACCACATGATCATCTCCATAGATGCAGAAAAAGCTTTGACAAAATACAACACCCATTCCTATTAAAAACACTAGAGAGCATAGGTATGAATAGAGTGTTCCTTAAAATAATAAATAGCATCTATCTAAAACCTTCAGCAAGCATAATATGTAATGGGGACAAGCTAGAAGCATCTCCAATAAGATCGAGGGTGAAACAAGGATGTCCATTATCACCACTGTTATTCAACATCATACTGGAAACGTTAACTTTAGCAATAAGAGAAGAAAAAAACATTGAAGGTATTAGAATAGACAAAGAAGAAACAAAGCTATCATTCTTTGCAGATGACATGATGTTATACTTAGTGAATCCCAGAGAATCAAGTAAAAAAGTACTTGAAATAATAAACAACTTTAGCAAAGTTGCAGGCTAGAAAATAAACCCACATAAATCATCAGCATTTCTATATATTACCAACAAAGCCCAACAGCAAGAGATAGAAAGGGAAATTTCATTTAAACTTACTGTAGACGTTATAAAATATGTAGGAATCTACCTCCCAAAACAAACCCAGGAACTCTATGAACACAATTACAGAACACTTTTCATGCAAATAAAGTCAGATCTAAATAATTGGAAAAACATCAGTTGCTCATGGGTAGGCCAAGCTAATATAGTAAAAATGACAATTCTACCTTACTTATTCAGTGCCATACCAATCAAACTACCAAAAATTATTTTATAGAGTTAGGAAAAATAATAAGAAGA
Organism: Vombatus ursinus; assembly: GCF_900497805.2. Taxonomy (NCBI): domain Eukaryota; kingdom Metazoa; phylum Chordata; class Mammalia; order Diprotodontia; family Vombatidae; genus Vombatus; species Vombatus ursinus. The sequence continues at coordinate 4,351,407 of NW_020949753.1, read as the reverse complement.
TTCATTTGGAAGAACAAAAGGTCCAGAATATCAAGGGAACTAATGAAAAGAAATGCAGGGGAGGGTGACCTAGCCATTCCAGATCTTAAATCGTATTATAAAGCAGCAATCATCAAAACTTCTTGGTACTGGCTAAGAAATAGAGTGGTGGATCAGTGGAATAGGCTAAATATGCAAGACACAGTAGTCAATGACTATGGTAATCTATTATTTGATAAACCCAAAGACCCCAGCTTCTGGAATAAGAACCCACTCTGAAAAAAAAACTGCTGGGAAAACTGGAAAAGAGTATGGCAGAAACTAGGCATAGACCAAAATTTCATACCATATACCAAAATAAAGCCTAAATGGGTTCATGATTTAGATATAAAGGCTGATACTATAAGCAAACTGGGAAAGCAAGGAATAGTTTACCTGTCAGATCTATGGAGAGCAGAAGAATTCATGACCAAACAGGAGATAGAGAACATTACAAAAAGCAAAATAGATCACTTTGATTACATTAAATTGAAAAGTTTTTGCACAAACAAAGCCAATGCAACTAAGATTAGAAGGAAGGTAGAAAATTGGGAAAGAATTTTTACAACCAGTCTCGCTGATAAGGGCCTCATTTCTAAAATATATAGAGAATTAAGTCAAATTTATAAGAATACAAGCCATTCCCCAATTGATAAATGGTCAAAGGATATGAACAGACAGTTCTCAGATGAAGAAATTAAAGCCATCTATAGTTATATGAAAAAATGCTCTAAATCACTGTTGATGAGAGAAATGCAAATCAATACAACTCTGAGGTACCACATCACACCTATCAGAATGGCCAACATGACAAAACAGGAAAATGATAAATGTTGGAGAAGATGTGGGAAAATTGGAACACTAATGCATTGTTGGTGGAGTTGTGAAATGATCCAGCCATTTTGGAGAGCAATTTGGAACTATGCCCAAAGGGCTATAAAAATGTGCATACCCTTTGACCCAGCAATAGCACTTCTAGGGCTGTATCCCAAAGAGATCACACAAATGGGAAAAGGACCTACATGTACAAAAATATTCTTAGCAGCTCTTTTTGTGGTGACAAAGAATTGGAAATTGAGAGGATGCCCATCAATTGGGGAATGGCTGAGCAAGTTGTGGTATATGAATGTGATGGAATACTATTGTGCTATAAGAAATGATGAACAGGCTGACTTCAGAAAATCCTGGAAAGACTTGCACGGTCTGATGTTGAGTGAAGTGAGCAGAACCAAGAGAACGCTGTACACAATAACTGTCACATTGTGTGATGACTAATATTGATAAACTTAACCTTTCCTGGCAATACAAGGATATAAGACATCTCCAGAGGCCTTGTGACGGAAAATTCTATGCACAGCCAAAGAAAGAACTATGGAAGTCGAATTACTATATTTTTTCTCTTCTGTTGAGTTTTGTTTCCTTTTTCTGATGGTTCCTCCTATTGGTTTTAATTTTTACTTACAACATCACTAATGTGAAAATATGTCTAATAGGAATGTAAATGTATGGCCTATATCAGATTGTGCGCCATCTTGGGGAGGGTGGTGGGGAGGAAGGGGGAGAAAAATTTTAAACTCAAAAGCGTATGGAAGTGATTATTGATAAATCAAAATAAATTAATAAAAAAAATCCAAAAAAAAAAAAAAGAATTGGCCAGTTCAGTACCACATATACTTTAAGGCTGCCATTAGAATATTGATGTAAGAGACATAATTTTTAGATGACCAATCATTTTCTTAATCATGCTAGCAATAATTAATAAAAGGGTCAGTGACACTCTCACATGCCAAAGACCTTTCCTGGAACCCACTCAACACTTAATATGCCCTCGGAAAAGTGGGTGTTCCCGAGGGTGGCAATCAACTCTGATTGGCTAGCAAGTAATTAGAGAGAATTAATATTATAATGAGGGGTGGGGCTATTCTAATGAGGGACTCTGGGGAAAGTGACTTTGATTATATCATTTACTTCCAAATCTCTGGGCCTTGGGCAATCTAATCAAAGAATTTATCCCCACCCAAATCTAAGTAGAACACAGGGCTTCCCCAGCTGAGTGGGGTCTGAACAAGATTGAGAAGAAAGTTAATCCAATCTCATTATCAGCAATGTCTTTCATCCTTTGTCTCTCCAATATTAACAATTAGTTATTTAATAAGCATTTCTCTCAGTAGGAAGAACTTGTGATTTTTTAATATTATCTTTAGAGAATCCATAGATGGATTTGATATCACTAAATGGTCCATAAAATGGTGTCTTTTGATTGTATAAAATAATATATGCTTGAAGATAATAACTGAGATAAAGCATATGCCTTTGGGTTAGACAAAACTAGAATCTTCTCTATTTTCTTCCAAGTTATTTGCTGTCATTGGTATTTTCATGACATAAGAAAAAGTGATAGCTTTTCACATGGGTTTTGATTTTACTGAATTTTTTCCTTTTCCTTCTTTTTTGGAAAAAAATTATTATAAGGGATGGCTCTCTGGGAAGGAAAATGGGAAGAAGTATGGGGGAAATCAAACAAAAATGTTTTTTAAAAACTATTTAAAAATAAGAGCATTATATAATGAACTGTGGAAAAAAATACAGCATTACATCCCAGGTTTATTTACTATAACCAACCTCATAAACTGACAATGCTGTATTTATAAAAACATTTAATTTTTTTTTCTTTTCAGCAAGCAATATAATGAGTGGCTTTCATTATATCACATCTAACTTCCAGTAGGATGAATAATCCCTTGGAGAAATGTGTGGAATTATGGTGATTTGCTAGTTTAAGTGGTGGTCACAATTTCTTCTCATTTTCAACCTGCTTCATCCTTCAAAAAAAAAATCTCTACAGAAAAGTAACACTTACATTTTGTGAGGTATAGTGAAATATTTTTCTTATAGTAAAATTTGTTCATAGAGGCAGTATAGTACAAAAGAATAAGCACTGGTTCTGGAACCAATAGACCTGAATTCAAATCTTTCCTCAGTGGGCAAGTCACAGCCTCCCTAGGCCTCAGTTTCCTCATCTGTAAAATGAGTGCAGGAGGGAGGTAAACTACATAGTCTCTGAGGTTACTTATATCTCTAGACTTCTGATTCTAAAATCGTCATAACTTGGCAAAGTAACTATTTTCAGATACTATCAGTCTGTAGTAGTTGTTTTAAGGAAAAGATAGAGTAAAAGGGGCTGATTTGATGAAAACTTGGGAGATCTGAATCCTAACCAAAATAGAATAGGAATAATTATTCTGGGAATTGTGCAACATTCTGGTGTAATCTGATAGCTAGAAACATTTGGCTATACTCTTATTCTTTGAAAAATGGAAGAAATTAAGAGGGCACTGCTGATTCTATTATTTTAATGCTAAATACGTTCAAATTAAGTTGTGGCAGCATATGAAATTGTAACAATTGGCTTTCCAGTCTGAGTCAGACCATAGGGTTATTATCAAAGATGTGTTCATTTCAGCGTGGCTTAAAAACAAAATAAAAACTATTCTAACTGACCTTGCACATCATATGACAGTAGATTAAGGAGTCTTGGAGAGAGAAGATGTATCAATGTCAAAAAACTTTTTAAAATGGTGAGCATGAACTTTGCAACTGTGCTTAAAGAATAGCAGTGCACTAAAGATAATTTCTAAATGTTTTATATTGTCCACCTTGGAGCTTTCCTCTCCTCTCTTGTTCTTAAAAAAAAAAAAAAAAAGAGTTTACTAGAGCAAAGCCTATCATCAGTTTTTTCCAAATTTGGTCCCAAGACTTTGGGATAAAACATTGTGTCAAGTGTTCCCCCGAAATCCATTAATGTTTAATAGATTCAAAGAACCTAATTAAGTTTTAAACCCAGTAATTAACATTTTTTTTTCTGGAAAAGAAAGGGCCAGGAGACTCCTCACTTGTGAATGCTAACCCTATGTTATCATTCTCAACCTTACTATTAAAATCAGTGAGCCATTAATGTAAGGCTGTAAATGTGTGATGAACTGGAACGCAAAAGCACTGCCAACTGGATTGTGACTTCACTAAGCACCTGAAATTTCCTAACAATCAGAGCGGTCCAAAACTTCCTCAGGAGATCAGAGCTTTAAAGTTGAAAGGTGCCGTAGAGCTTATCTGAGGTAAATCCTTTATTTTGCAGCCGAGCAAAGCAAGGTTCTCCTCCTCCCCATCAACTCCCTCCCCCCCCCAAAAAAACCAACCCGGTTAAGTGAAGTGGCTAAGTTTACAAAAGTATATGACAGAGTCCCAATTTAAACACAGGTGCTTTCAAACTCCACTGTGCGTTTCCCGCAATACACCCCCGTAGCCTTCCCGGTGATTTGCAATTCTAGGTCTTCCAAGACTTGATCAGGCATGTTACTGTCATTTTGCTTTGCGTTAGTAATGGCATCGGCTTAGAACAGATGACTTCTGACGTTCCAGCCTCTTTTAATTCTAAAATTGCATCAAACTTCAAGTGAATAGGCACCGGCAAGTAAGATAGTTAGTTATTCGATCTTCAAATCCTTCTCCAGTTCCTAGATTACAAGAATAATGAGCCCCAGGGTGCACTCTTCCCCACTCCACCCCCAACCATTTTTTTTTTTTTGAAACAGTCTTCGCCATCCCCATCCAGAAATGTTAGAAAAATGAGTCCACTCTCCGCCAGGCCTTAAGTGGGTGGGGAAGAATCTCTCTCTCCTACTGGCTGCCTTAAATATCACTTCGTTATTTGCACTTTGGAAATGAGCTAGTGGATAAATGAAGCTTCAGGGAGGCTCGTTCCGTCCGGGACCCGTGATTGGTGGTTCCCAAAGCCAAAGGGCGACCCGCCAGCCACCTGGCTAAACCCGTTTTGGCTCGGCCCCGCCGCCAACCCGAAAGGATCGAGTTGCTTCTTCCTAAGGCCTGGGATAGGAAGGGCTCCGGGAACTCCTCGGGGTCGAAGCAGGGCAGGGCTAGGAGGTCTGACCCAGGGAGGCAGCTGGCTGGACCAAAGGCGCTGCGCTATTGCATCCGCTCGGCTGCCTGGAGAGGAGGGTGTAGCGCGCGCATCGGTCCCCAGGTAAGAGGGCAGGGCGCGCCCCCCAGGCTGGGGGGTCCGCCTCATTCGCCTCTAGGTGAGTTATTCTTGCTTTTGCTCTGCAAATGCACGTGCCTGTTCTCCCGGAGCGCGCGCCATCCCCGGCTTTCCGGCCCACGGCCCGAGGATGTCATGTCCATTGCGGATTCAGGAGGCTGCGGTCTGCTCCCGGGGGTGGGGCCTCTGCGCCGGCTTCCCATTGGTCAGTGGGGCGCGGCCCCAGCCGTCCGCGCTGCGGGCTCCCCTCGGGGGCGGGGCGGGGCGGGGAGGGGCGGGGCCCGGAGGCCGACGCTCCGAATCCAGGGGGCCGGGAGAGCACGGCTCCTGCGCCCGGGGCCGGCGGCGGCTGGAAACGCGCCTCTCGGCTGGGCGGGTGAGATCCGCGCGGGGCGCGGTGGGGAACGGAGGCTGGGGAGGGGGTGAAGATGCTGCCGCCGCCGCCGCCGCCGCCGCCGCCCCCGCCGCGGGAGGCATTCCCCCCCCCGGAAGGGCCGCCGGCGGGGCGGGGAGCGCGGCCCTGGTCCTCAGCTTCTCCCCCTTCGGGCCAGCTCGGCTTTTCGGGGGTCCGGGCCTGCGGGGGAGGCCGCTCGGGGCCTGCGCGGGGGCGGCCGGCCTGCTGTGGACCCCGCCGCCGCTTATTGGGGGACCCTACGCCGCTTATTGGGGAGCCCTCCGTCACTTATGTGGAGCCTTCCGCCACTTACTGGGGGGCCCTCAGCCGCGGGGGGGGGCCATCATCCATTCGATCAGCACTAGAGAGAGAAAAGGGGACCTGTGGGAGAAAACCATCCTTCTTGTTCCCACACACCCTTTTTTTCCCCTAGTTCCTCTTTCCAATCCCCCCCAACAGCCCCCCCCTCCTTGTAGCCAGACTTCAGATGGGCCAAACACGCCCGTCACGAAATCCACGGGTCTAGGGTGCAAAGGGACCCCAGAGACCACCTGGTCCAGGTCATTCTACAGAGGAGAAAACTGAGGCCCGGGGAGACTCAGTACCCCTAAGGCTTGGGCTCTGGAGGTCATCATTGCATGCATCTCAATCTTGACTTTGGGGGGCGGAGGCCAACGTTAAAATTCATGTGGGGATTGTGGCATTCAGCTCATGGCATTCTCCAAATATGTGTCAAAGGACAGCCACTAGAAAGCTAGAATGGCTTCTGTTTACTGAACCGAGACTTCTTGATAAAGGCTAATAAAAAGTCATGTTAAATATAGCACAGTTTAGACAACGAAACCTAAAGTATGAGTTTCCCTTTTCCAGGTAGATAAACTGCCCAGCCTGCAAACTGGCACCTGGTGAAGAAGGCATTTGGCTTTAAGCCTTGGGCAATGTTTCATCTTAAAGTATAAGAGAAATTTTAATGGCTGTTGGAAATTTATTAAGTGATTCACATCCTTGCCTTGGTAATTCTAGACAGTAACTCTCCAATGTGTTTCCATGGTGGTGAAGGTTCTAGATATTACAATAAGTATGTACCCATTTCATTCTTTCAGTGTGGGAGGGATGATCTCAAGGAACGGTAAGAATGCTTTGAACTTAAAACTGCCCAAAAGCTCACAAAGATGCCTTTTTGACTTACCTGAAAAGTTCAGGAGAGTAGTTTGAATTGTTGTTCATCCTTCATTCTAGAAGAGGACCAGCGACCTCAGGATGGTGATGTCTTTTTTTTTTTTTTTTTTTGGTGAGGCAATGGGATTAAGTGACTTGCCTAGGGTCACACAATTAGTGAGTATCATGTGCCTGAGGTCAAATTTGAATTCAGGTCCTCAGTACTCCAAGGCAGGTTCTCTATCCACTGAGCCACCTAGCTGGCCCCAAAATCATGATTTTTTTTTTTTTGGTGAGGCGATCAGGATTAAGTGACTTGCCCAGGGTCACACAGTTAGTGTCAAGTGTCTGAGGCCAGATTTAGGAGGGTGATGTTTTGATTTACAAGTGAATTTTATTTAAGTGAGGCAGGACTCTGTAAAGTTCACCAGCCTCACTCTCTCTTCCCGTCATCAGAGTCCAGTGGCAAGATATAGGGCGGGATTACTGGCAGTCGCTCTGGATGCAGTGAAAGACTTTTTAAGCTAAGATCTTTCCCAGGTCTTATTTTGTCTGAAGCAATGCCCGTTCAGTGATTAAAGGCTAGATAAGGATTGAGGTAAAAGATGGCTTACTTTCAAAATAATCAGCCTGGGAGACGAAGACCCACAGAGATTCTGGCCCGAACCCAAACCGTTGTTTTCTACACTCTGAGCAATCCTGAGAAGAGCGAGAGAGCCTTGGGCTGGGACTATTGGCTAATCAGTGAAAGCCAGAATGATTTGGGTTTAAAGGCATAGTAATGTAGCTCTATTTGACTTAAGTGGAACCTTCTGTGGAAGGCAGTCAATCACTTCCTGCCCTTTCAAAAAAAAAAGGAAGTTGGAGAGTGGTTTAACTGCTGTAGGATCGTAGAGCATGGTTGGGGTAAAAATAAAGTCATAGTGATAGCTTTGATGTATATAGTAATTGTTCAGCAGCGAATGCATTTCAGTAAAGAATGAAGCATTTTCTTCTTGATTTTTCTTTTGTCTAGATGTTTTCATTTGTTGGAAATCTTTTTATGCCATGTCAGTGTTTCATTTTAACTCTTAACTGTCCTTTCAGCCTTGTTTTCACCCAACTCTGTCTTACCTGATATTGCCAGCCTTTTAGGAATGATTAAAGGCACTAATGCTGCTCAGCCCCCACTTTCATTAACACTAGATCAGCAAGTTAAAATAATTTTTGTATGAAATTGCTTTATGTATATCAGATAACAGGAAAAAATATTTTCTAAAAGTTAAATTGAGTGATTAAATTTTAGGACTTGTTTTTAATACCCCCAAAGTAAATATTTTATGTAATCTTCACAAATTTTTATCTCACTTACCTACTGTTTGGCAAATAGTCATTTTCTGTGAACAGGTTCATAGAATCACTAATCCAGAGATATAAATAGCTGTAGACATCATCTAGTTCAAGGCACTAATTCTATAGATTAAAAAGTGAGACCTAGAGGTATTTTGGTGGTATACAGAGTTCCAGGCTGGCCTGGAGTCAGGATGACCTGAGTTCAAATTCAGCCCTAGTCACTTACTAACTGTGTGACTCTGGGCAAGTCAGTTAACCTCGAGCTTCCTCAGTTTCCTCATCTATAAGCTAAGCTGAGAAGTTTCAAGAAAAACAGCTATTTTTAAGTATTCTATTTGGACTGTGATATATATTAGGCGTACATAGAAATGAAATGTATAAATATAGGTAGTTTCAGTATTATAAATATCAGAGAATCTCTTAAAAGGCTTTAATTTACCTAGGGGTCCTGTATGAGGTGAAGTAGCAGACGGCGGTTGAATAGTTTCAGCATCCACTAAATAAATGGTTCATGGGTACCTTGGAACTATGTTGAGAGAGCTTTTCATTCACTCTTGATTCCTGATCCAGTGAGGCCCATTTAAAATTTTTGCTTCTAGGGGTATTTCAACACTTTTGGATATCCAGTTCAATTTTTTTCTTTCGCTATTAGGACGCTGAAAGTAAAAAAGGCAAGTGTCAGTTGTAAAAACTAAATGAAAAGAATATCAGTGTTGTAATATTTTTTTCTTGTAACTTTAAGAGTTGTAGTAATATTAGAGTGCCAGATTGGAAAGCATTGAGTGGTTATATCAGGAATGGTCTGAATTGAGCACAAAGTCTTTCAAAAATCTGGAGAAAGAAGAGGGGTTGTCTAGTGCCTGGTGTACCTTTCAAAAGGGAAAGTGCATTTTGGGGAATGTCATAATCCTGAAAAGTAACAAATTGTAGAGGAAAGGGAACCTGTCTTGGAATCAGATAAGATCTGGGTTCAAATACATCCTTTGATACTTAGTAGCAGTGTGACCTCATGAAAGTCACTTAATTTCTCAAAGTCAACTTTCGTACCCTGCCATAAAATGGGTATAGTAATACTGTTGGATATCCACCATAGTTAGATTGTTCTGAGAATCAAAATAGAGTGTTTGTAAAGAGCTTTGAAAATCTTAACCATGATAATGTCAACTATTTCATGGCATGGTAGCAGGTTGATCAGTGTACAAGATAAAAGAAAAAATACGCTTCCCATAGGCTGTGCTATTTGCTAAAAATTTTTATTAATACCTTTGGCTTTTTGTATTTACTGTCATTTTGCATACCTACCCTACCTTGTAAAAAAAAAAAAGAAAAATAATTGAATGAAATGTAAGCAACATTCAAAACCTGGGTCCCATATCTTTGCCCTAAGGGAGAAAAGTATGTTGCAGCATCTGTTTTCAAGATCAGTTATTGCAATTAATCTCAGTTTAGCTGCCTAGTAATATCATTTTCATTTACATTTTGCTTCTTTCTTTGCTTTGTATCAATTCTTATATTTTTCCCTTTTTGTTGCTTTTTTTTTTTTAAAAAAAAGAAGTTAATGCTTTTTGTTTTGATATCACAGTACCCCCACTTCACACCCAGTGAGCCTTCCCTTGTAACAAATAAAAACAAGCAAAACCAATTGATACAGTTACTGCTGATGATGGTGGCAGGCTGTTAGTTCTCCATGAAAAGGATACAAGCTCATTTCCTTGAGTTTGGGACTGTGACTGTTCAATTATATGGCATTTGGATTTTAGTGTTGTTTTCTGTTACATTATTGTCATTGTGCCTATCATTTTCCTGGTTCTACATATTTCACTCTTTATCTCAGTTCGTGTAAGTTTTTCAATTTTTTTTTTTAATTAAACTTGTGATTTCTTCAGGGTAGTGAGTTCCTGGCGAGGGAACTCCTTTTCCCAATGGAGAGCAGTACCTGCCCTGAAACTGAGTCTTGGAGAATGGCATGGGATAGTGAGGGGTTAAATCACTTACCTAGGGCTATACAGCCCAAGTTTCTCTGAATTCTTCATATTCATCATTTCTTATGTTGCAATTATATTTCATTGTATTAATATGCCATAATTTGTTCAGTCATTCTTATGGGCTCGTACTTTGTTTAATATTTTTTTTTTTTTTGCTACCACAAAAAATACTGCTGAGAACATTTTGGTGTATTTGGGATCAAATCTTTTGCTGTTTCTCTCTATGACTACCTTGTGGTTTGTCCTTCTCAAAAAGAACCATGACATCAGGAGGGTGATGTCATGACTTCATATGAATTAGATTTTAGTGAGGGAGGGCTGTGCAGAGTCACCAGCCTTACTTTCCCCTGTGGAGCCATCTGGGTCCAGTGACAAGATATAGATCAGGGAGACTGGAGATGGCTCAGGATTCAGTAGAAGTCATTGGCCTTTTTTAAGCTAAGACTTTTCCGAGTTCTCACTTGGAGTGAATTGTTTCTCTGACTGACTAATTTATATTCCAGGTAGGCTCTCTGGGCAGAAGATTTGAAAAGCTTAGTGACTTTTTTTAAACATAACTCCAAATTATTTTCCTGAATAGTTGCAACAATTCATATCTCCATCAACATCATATTAGTATGTTTCCCTTCCCCTACTCCTTTTATCAAATGAATTAAAGTGGCTTGATGGGATCTGCAGGAAATATTTTTTTTCATTTTTTTAATGTTTTATTTATGCCTTTGAGGTTTTTTAACCTGATCCCTGCCTACAAATCCTTCCATTTAATGAAGAAAAATACTTAAACAAAACTAAACAGCAAAACATCTAGCAGAGCATGCAGCATCCCGCTGCCATGGCCCTCGCCTCTCAGAAAGCGTTCTGGGTTAGGACCCTTCCTAGGTGAGGAAAGTATCCCAAGGAGTACGCTAGTACATCACCCTGCTCCAGACAGCTCCAGCAAGAGGACCAAGCTATCCACAGACGTCAAGTAGCTGCTCTGAGAGCCTAGCTGGGAATTGGTATGCGGTCACCTTCATCTTTTTTTCTTCTTTTTTTAATTTTTAATTTTTTAAATTTATTTTGATTTATCAATAATCACTTCCATATGCTTTTGAGTTTAAATTTTTTTAATTTAAATTTAATTTGAGTTTAAAATTTTGAGTTTTGAGTTTAAAATTTTTCTCCCCCTTCCTCCCCACCAAGATGGCACACAATCTGATATAAGCTATACATATACATTCTTATTAAACATATTTTCACATTAGTCATGTTGTAAGTAAGAATTAGAAGCAATAGGAAGAACCACCAGAAAGAGGAAACAAAACTCAACAGAAGAGAAAAAAAAATAGCAAATAGTATGCTTTGATCTGCATTCAAATTCCGTAGTTCTTTCTTTGGATGTGGATGGCATTTTCCATCATGAGGCTTTTGGAGATGTCTTAGATCCTTGTATTGCTGGGAAGGGTTAAGTTTGTCAGTATCAGTCATTGTACAGCGTGTCTGTTATTGTGTACAATGTTCTCTTGGTTCTACTCACGTCACTCAGCATCAGAACATACAGAACTTTTCATCATATATCATGTATATCATGAACAAACAGAACTTTTCTGAAGTCAGCCTGTTCATCATGCAGGAAATATTTTTTAAAGGAGAATTGATCATATTCTCTTGTCCCTATTACTTTGCAAAATAAAATTGTAAGATCTAGATCAGGTTCATTTATAGTCCTCTAAGTCAGTATGCTGCCCGAAGAGACATTTCTATCTGAGTATGACACCACTGCTTTAAATGATTCATTTTGTGGTTAATTAACCCCAGCACCCAGAGTAGAAGGAAACAGGCCATATGCCTTATGGTGTCCTAATGAAGTTTACTGAAGGATGTCCTTTGCCATCAGTGCATTCTTTGGTGTGTGTCTCCGATTGGTGCCTACCAGCTATCTGGGCCATGCATAGGACTGTAGTCTCAGATCATCTAATATAAAGTGAAACTCCCGCACGAGTCGTTGAGATTGCAGTTGTAAAGATAAACATGGCAGTACTTAGGATATTGTGCAAGCGCCCCTGGGGCAGCGGGTTAGAGGGTGTTAGTACCGAATGTGGTTACCTGGGCTGGCTGATTACCTAATTACTTGGGTTCTCCAGAAGCCTGTGATCTCGGGTCAGTTTACTTGGGGCAGCAGCTGTCATACCAAGTTCCCCTCTATCTCTCTATTAGCTGTTTCAGTTGTCGAGGGAAATAAATGACCTTGAGGGTGCTTCTTGGAGGAAAACAATGGAACTTCTGCTTGAAAGAATTTGTAATTTTCCCTAGGAGATATACACACACACACACACACACACATAATATAGACATATAAATAAAATATATATGTAAACGTGTGTGTGTATTTGTATATATATGCATATCTAATGATTACCCACATGTTTATAATGATCAATGTGTATACATATATATATATATATATATATACATCTATATACATACACATGCATGTATATATTACATATATCAATGCTGACCTAGAGGAACTTGAAAAAGATGCTAAGTTTAAGGAGAAAAAAAGGCTTCAACTTACTAATTTATCAATGTATAAATACATTCATGTATATATTCTAGTCCAAGTGATACTGACAATAATTTATTCATTTTTGCCAAGGGTTCATGCTATTTGAAGATATAAAAATCCTAAATAGCAAGTATGTCCTTCTGTATATTATAAAAAGATATAGAGAGTCATAAATCAGATATTATGGAAGTCACAATTTGGTCACACTAATAAACTCCTTCCAACACTGACTCTTTGTCAATTTGGTGGGAAGGAGGAGAATCCATAAAATTATTTTAATTTGCATTTATCTCATAATTATTTGGAGCATTTTTCATCTGTCTCTTCTTTCTAAAATTTGTTTATATCCTTTTACCATGTCTTTTAGGGGATGACCTTATACATTTGTGTCAGTTGCATATATAAGATAGCAGACTTTTATCAGAGATACTTGATGCAAAGATTTTTTTTGCATTCAGTTGTCACCATGAAGATTATTCTCTTTAGTCTAATTCATTCTTTTATGGGCTATCTTGACTGTAAGCTCTTTGAGGATGGGAAATCTATGATGTTTGAGTCTGCATATTTCTGTGATTTTCCCAGTACATTGCTAAGTAAATTGAGTGGGCCAGGTGGGGGGGATGCAACAATAAAATACTTGTTGATTGGTTGATATCTGTATTTCTTTGAGGAAAGTGTGTAAAATTTTTCAGATATGATATCTGGTTCCAGTTGATTAGGGAACAACAGATTAAATAGCTTTGTAGAAAGGTTCAAGTTATCAATCTGCAAATATTCTGTCCACCCACAAAATTTTTCTGAGTCTTACCTTCTTTACACATGAAGTACAGAAAAGAAAAAAAGGCCCAAGATAGAAACTTGGGGATTAGTAAAAGTTTAATAACTGACTTTCTGTTTTAAAAATGCATGCAGGATATACGTCTAAGTTTAATCTCCATTATTAGCATTTTCTCCATCCCTTTTTAAAATCTAGACAACAAAACAATAAATCAAGCCCTGATTAGCAACTGAGATATAAATGCTTACGACAAAAATGTAACCATTGACTTTGACCAGCCATTTTGAGCTAGCTCTAGGACACCTCTAAGGTGTTAGCGGGCACAGCCTGGCTGAAATTCCCTCAATGGAGACTGAGAAGGAGTGGGGAGAAAAGGAGTAGGAGAACCCGGAGACAGTACTGCCATGAAAACCTAAAAGAGAGTATACCGGAGAACAGGTGATCAGAGGCTTCAAGGAGGTCAAGAAGGATGAGGACTGAGAAGAGCTCGTTGGTAACTTTAGAGAGAGCAATTCCTGTTGAGTGATGAGGTCAGAAGCCAGACTACAAAAGGTTTGGAAGAGAGTGAAAGGCACCAAATGTAGATGGCTCTTTTTCAAGGAACTTAGCCAAGAAGAGAAGACACAATGAGAGCTAGTAAGGATGGTCAGGTCAAGGGAAAGTTGTGTTTGTTTGTTTGTTTTAAGGCTGGGGAAGACTTGGGCAAGTTTGTAGGCAGCGGGAAAGAATTGAAGATAAAAGAGAGTAGGGATTATAGAGGGGGCAGTTTTCTGGAGAAGTCAACAGAAGATAAGGTCAAGGTGCATGTGGAGTGGTTAGCTCTAGCACGGAGAAAGGCCACCTGCTCATCCAGGACCAAGTGAAGGAGTAAGTCATGAGAGATTTCTAAATGATAGAAGGAAGTGGTAGCCTCATTTTTTCAGTGAATATAAGTACGAAGAATGAAACAATTTGTACTTGCAAAGAAGCTTACATTCTAATGAGGAACACGATTATTGTTTTTCAGTCATTTTTTAGTCCTGTTCAACTCCATGATCCCATTTGGGGTTTTCTTGGTAAGAACAGTGGAGTAGATTGTCATTTCCTTCTCCATCTCATTTTATAGATGAGGAAACTGAGGCAAACTGTGTTGCCCAGGGTCACACAGTTAGTGGCTGAAGCCAGATTGGAATTCAGGAAGACTCATCTTCCTGACTCCAGGCCCAGCACTTTATGCTACCTAGCTGCCTCACACAATTATACATCTCTCCATCTATATATAAACATGTATGTTTATATGTATAGTCTATATATAGAATAAATATAATTACAAATAAAAATGGTACTTAGATTACTGTAGAATCTAGTCATTATTTAAAATCTTATTTCTATGAGGAAAGTCAGTTAGGACTTAGTACCAGGAACATAACTTTCTCCAAGTAGGGATGGGGTCCTCCCTCCTACCACCAGAGGCGCTTCAGTAGGAGGGGCCAGGGATGATGATCATTTGTATAGACAAGTTATTTGTATGTTGGATCCTGTCTAGATAATTAATTATGTGTGACCATTCTTCAAGATCCGCTACACCCAAAAAGTTCATGCAAATCCAACACAAAAGGAAAGTCAAGAGTTTTTTTTTTAAATTTTTCTTTTAAGGTGTTAAAATGTGCTAATTTTCATAAGCCTTAGTATATGACTTATGTTTCTATATTTTGGAATGATTAATAGAAAATATCCCAATAGCTAAGATGTAGTCTTAGCTAACAATTAGAGACTTTGGGAGATATCCATTCTTTTTTTTTTTTTTTTTTGGCAAGGTTTTAAAAAAAATTATGTTGATATGGGTGAGTCACTTGATCTCTCAGTGCCCTTAGCAACTCTCTAAGACTCTTACATTGTGGAGAAGGGTGATTCTGTTGATATAGGCAACTCGGGAGTGAGAAAAATTCCCCCATCAATAAAATCACAAAATCGTTCCCTCTATCTATCATCATTTGTTTTCATACCATGTCTGTATTTTAGTGTATCCTTTCTCCTCCCTCCTTACCCATTGTTCCATCCCTCAAGACAAAGAATAAGAAAGAAAGGGTGCTCAGGGTGGGGTGGGGGGAACAGTTCAGCAAAACTATCCTACTCCTTGTAAGTGATTCCACCCCCAGCCTTCATGCAGCCTCTGCACAGGCCGCCCCCACACTTGGGGTGCTCTTTCTTCAATTCACCTTTTAGAATCTCTAGCTCCCTGTAAGCCCCAACTGAAATGTCATCTCTTATACAAATTCTTTCCTGATTCTCCAGTTATTAGAGCCCTCCTTTATTCCCAAGTTATTTATTAGTGTACATGTTGGGCCCCATCCCCCAAGTAAAAGGTAAGCTGCTTAAGGCAAGGGATATTTTGTTCTAGTCTTTGTATTATACATACTTAGCATAGCACCTGGCACTGGTGCCTAATAAATGCTTGTTGAATTACTGCTTATAATTGCTTATAATGTCTATTTCTGTCTTCTCTGCCTAGTTGTATCATTTTTCTTGAAGACATACCATTGGTCTTTTCTTTACCACCAAGTTCTTTGGAATTGAGTTATGTCAACAGCTGCTCTAATTACTTTAGTTAGAAGCGGAGGGTACCAGGTGAGAAGGAGAGCTCTGTTGACATCACGCCTGCTGCAGGATGACAAAAGAGTGACCTCCACCTGTCACAGCTCCACCTCTGAGCGAAGATCTTCTAGATTTGATCCAGACGGCAGTGGGCGTCCGGCTACATGGGACACTTTTGGGATCTGGGATAACCGCATTGATGAACCAATTCTTCTCCCACCAAGCATTAAGTATGGAAAGCCAATTCCCAAAATTAGCCTGGAAAACGTGGGCTGCTCCTCCCAGATTGGAAAGCGGAAAGAGAATGAGGACCGATTTGACTTTTCGCAGCTGACAGAGGAAGTCTTGTACTTTGCAGTGTATGATGGGCACGGTGGATCTGCAGCTGCTGACTTCTGTCAAACACACATGAAAAAATATATCATGTATGTACATCAGCTTTCTTTCTAGATTCTGGTGGTTACCCTAGAAAGGCCCTTATAGGCTTTTGATTCAGATTGAAGACATTTGTAAATTTCTTTTATCAAGTACTGATATTGTACTGTGTAAAAGTATTTGCAATGAAAAATGGCAGTGGGTGAAAGATGCATCTTGTCAGTCTGTGGCTAAAGATAGAAAAAGCAGCTGCCATTGTCTTTAAAAAAAAGTTTATTGAATTTTTTTTCTACAATACTGTCACTTTCCAGTAACTGCAGCCCTCCCCCTCTTCTTCATAGAACTCTCCTTTGTAGAAAAGAAACACAGACCACAGCAACTGCATTTGATCATGTGTGTAGAATACAGTTTCTCAACTGAATGGAAAACGTTTATTTTCTCTCTTTTTGAGCTAAGCTTTATGGTTTGCTTCTTTTTTTATTTATTTTTTTAGGCAATTGGGGTTAAGTGACTTGCCCAGGGTCACACAGCTAGTAAGTGTCAAGTGTTTGGTCTGAGGCGGGATTTGAACTCAAGTCCTCCTGACTTCAGGGCTGGTGCTCTATCCACTCTGCCACCTAGCTGCCCCTTATGGTTTGCTTATTAATGAGAATTTTAGAAATACTTATTTGAGCTTTACTTTTTTTTTTTATATTGGTCAGGATTCATTATTTGTGTTTGACCATTTCAAATGGCCTATATGGCTTTGAATTGTAGGGAGTAGCTTTGAAGTCTTCTAATACTACTATTGTGTGATGGTATTAGTGGTAGGGAGATTTCCTTAAGTGTGGTCCCTGGAATCCTAATAAGTGATCTCACTGGCCTAGTTATCCTTGAGAAAGCGCTGTGGTACTAGCTCTGAATGAGAAAGAGTCCACCATAATACATCCAGGTGAATACCCATATTGTCTTAATAGATGAATATATACCAGTTAGGTCATAGAGTCTGTGAACCAAAAAGATGCTTAGAGGTCATCTAGTGACCCTTTCATTTTACAGATAAGACCACCAAAGTCTACAAAGGGCAAGTGACTGGCCCCAAATTATGCAGGTAGTAAGTAGGAGAAGCAATATTTGAACCCAGATCCTTTGGAGCTCTCTGTCTATCACACTGCTTGCGGTCATCATGCCCTCTGGCTGCTGTAATATAAAGGTATACACTCCATTGCCTCATTCCTTTGGCTTCCTGGTCAGATGTTTTCATTATTCTCATAGGATTGCTGTGAGAATAAAATAAATTATGAAGCTTGAAAGTGTCTTAAAAAGAATAAAGGGCTAGGTAAAGGGATTGGTGGTGATATTAAAAAGAAAAAAAGTTGTCATAGTTAAGCCTATAATTATTTAGCTAAGTATACTAAATAGAACTATACAAAACTGTGTAAAATGATCATATCTGCCCTTGGCTCTTTTTATTTTTTTCAAACAAAGGGATTTCCTTACCAAGGACAAGAACTTGGAAACTGTGTTGACCAGTGCTTTCCTAGAAATAGACAAAGCATTTACAAGGCATGCACACTTGTCTGCTGATGGTAAGTAAAACATCCACATTTCTTCAGGGCTCTGGAGGTGTGTAAGGACAAGGAAGCCACTTTTTTTTTTAAAGTTTGATATTTTAATGTTGAAATACACTTTTAAGTAGGAAATGATTTAATGGAATGAAAAGAATCACTATGAGCATGTGTTGAAATCCAAACTGATAGATGGTTTGTACTGCACTTAAAAATTGTCCTGAAGAGTTTTGGCTATGTAACATTCCATTGAACTTTTTAAAAGTTATTTCAAATTATTTGTCAGAATTTACTTCCTTAAAACAACTTGCTAGACCGCAAACTTTGATCCTTATTGGAGAAATTATTTTTTACCTGGAAGACTGTTGCTCCCATTGATTTAAACAAGATGAATTGCCCAGCACTGCCCTTTCATTTACTTGCTTGCTCCATTCAGTGCATAAAAGGGTCCACACTGAAGGACAGTGTGCTCTAGAGATTGAGGATATCCTTTTAGGATAAAGACACTCAATAACAGACATCCATATCAGAGCTGGCAGAGTATTTTATACTAACAAGAAAATTCATGTTTGTGAAATTAAGAGAGCAAAAACTTAAGCTGCCATGCTTCAACAAGAGAGGTGTTTGATAGAGGTCTTCAGACTTACTGGCCGGTTTGAGGACTGCTACTCTCTATTTGATTAACTCCTTTCTTTTGAGGAGCTTAAAGTCTGTTACCCAATTTTCATTTTCCCAGTGTCCCAAGGAAGTGGATGGAGTTGGATTATCCCCATTTCACAAATGAGGAGCTAGCACTCAAAAAAAAAAAAGAATCAATAGTGTCAGGACTGGAACACAGATTTCTCCCGACTCTCAGGGCTACCTCACTGATAAGTATCAAAATTCTGTAGTTTAGAGAGACAGTGACTTTGTGAGGAGGTTCAGTTATTTTCTCAGCTCTTTGAAGAAGGTTTTCTTATCACAATCCTCAGAAAAACATTGAAGTCAGCATTTTTCAAGGCTGATTATCTAGTTGTTGGCTTCTTTCTAAGCTAAAAGGAAAGACCTAAGAGAGGAGGCAGAATTCAAATATTGATTGACTCTTGTTAGTAATTTTGAAAAGATTGAGTAATTGGCTCAATTTCAAACAATTATGTTTGGTCCCAGTATGGATCACGTGTAACAGGCCATCCTGAAAATAGCCAAACATTTTGAAGTAAAATATTTGGAAGACAGTGTTCAAATTTAACAAGGATATGTGACCCTGTAATATGACCATTTAAATAGCAGTGTTGAACTTACGCTAGGTGATAGATCTCAAGCTGGAAAGACCTTAGAAGTCATTTATTCCAACCCTTCATTTTACAGACGAGGGCACTGAGGCCAGGGAGGTGAGATGCCCAAGGGCACAAGGTAGTAAGTTCCACAGGCAAAATTTGAAAACTGACTCCAGAGCCAGTATTTTGTCTGCTGTGCCAGGCTGCTTAAATCATAGTATCAAATATAACAGAGAATGGATTAGAACAACTAAAGATGTTCATTTCGGGCAAAACCTGGTAAGAGTGTTTAGCTTTATAGCAATAAGAACTTAAAGGAACTTATGAGAATTGGGAAAAAACTTCAAGATCACCATCTCAAAATATTTTTAAGAGATGATACTCCTCAGGTGGCAGGTGCTTGTGCCGATGTGTAAATCTATAATTGTGCATCTTCTGCTTAAGGCCTTCTGTGATGGCTTATCATGCTGTGGGAGGGGACCAGTACAACTGGGGCTCTGGAAGGCTATGCCTCATTGGAAAGGCTTGTAGGATAGTCCTGGTGAGCAGATGTGTATCTTATTCAAGGAAGAGCCTGGTGAAGTTCCGAATGGCTCATTGCCAGAGGGGCAGCTGGCTTCCTAGTGAGAATATGGACATGTGAATAACTAGAAGTAACTAAACCTTAACACTACTTTTAAGACTTTCCACGATGGTAAATATGGCATGTAGAATCTGTTTCATCAATGTCAAATGGACTGGCTGATCAAACACACTAAAAGTCCCCTAAAACAATTTGTTCATACATATTTGTTTTGTGTTTCCTTCCCTTTGAAGAAATGAACTAAGAGAAGTACTCTATGCACTGTAGGTTGACTGGAAAAATCCATTGGACTGCAAAATATCTGTAGCCCTAGCCAAATGGAGCATTTTAATCATGTGTTTGGAATTTCCTGAAATATTATATAACTCGACTAGTAATATTTCGCCAAAGTTAAAAAAAAAACAATCTCCCCTTTATACTGTGATTCTTAGACCAAAATTCTTGAGTGAATTTCCTCTTTGCCTCTGTTCTTGTTATTTGTGGCAGGGAACTTGGACCTCTACTCCGTGAACACTTATAAGCTGGACTTTAATGGAAAGAGATCTGCTAAATTGTGTCTCGGGTGAAGGAATCTGGTGGTGCCTAGTTTCCTACATCCTATTTGACCTATTAGTCGAGATGACTTATAGAAATTGCTTAGCCAGGGTTAAGAACATATTGCAAGATCTTAGTCATATAATAATACAGTTAGGGAAAAAAATGAGAATTTTTCCTTTATGTTAAACATTTTACCAAGATGGGTGCTGATTCAACATAGTTTATAATTTTTTTCTGCGACTGTAATAGATAATTAATTTCTAGAAATGTACTCAAATCCTAGGGTTTGGGGTCACTGAAACTAATTTGGGTAGAATTGAAATGCTTTTGAACTTTTTTGTTAAAAGATATACCAGTAAAATTGGATTACTTAGTTTCTGAATTTCAGTTCCCTAGGCTCAGCCCATCACTCACATATGTGATTGCTGTGTATTGACTTTAAACAAAGAAAAGGAGCACCGACTTTTCCTTGGCAGATTGCATCTGAATCTGCCTTCAGTCGCTTGCCTGGCCTTTAATTTGGTAGTAGAAGCTATTGCAGCATTTCTGTTTTAATGATCCAATCACATTAGAGGTAGAAGTAGTGGTAATCAAATACAAGTTAAATTTGAAGTCTGCTGTTTGAAACTGTACCTTTTTTAAGTGGAAATTTTAGATTTGATTAAAAAGCAAATAAACACTTACATTAATATTGTGTTCTTAGCACCTTGTTGTTCAGTAGTTTCAGTCACATCTTTGTGACCCTGTTTGGGGTTTTCTTGACAAAGATACCAGAGTGGTTTGCCATTTCCTTTTCCAGTGGATCCATTTTGTCAGGCAATCAGAGGTTAAGTGACTTGCCCAGAGTCATGCAGATAGGAAGTGTTTAAGGCTAGATTTGAACCCAGATCTTCCTGACTCCAGGCCGAGAGCTCTAGCCACCGAGTCACCGACTGGCTCCTGTTCTTAGCACATAGCATGCTTTATTTAGCTTTACAGAAATAGTATCTTTTTTTTTTGGATTATCCAGCAGTTCTAATTTTATTTTCAACTTTCACAGTAGAAAGGGATCTTCTAGGTTATCTAATAGAAACCTTGCCCAATGGATGAGTCTTTTCTACGACCATTCCAAAAACAAAGGATAAAATGTGTACATGATTAAAACTTTTAATGTCATTTAATTGTCATTTCATAAAATGCATAGATTAAAAATGTAGTTTTAAATAGAGGTTTTTGCTTTAAATTTCCAATTAAAATTATCTTGTTTAAAAAAAATGAAGTTTGGTCCAAAATTAGTCAAGGTAGTTTTAAAAAAAAAATTTGAAAAACAATCATTATGAAATTGATTCTTAATCAGTCACTTCAAACAAGCCATTTCATCTTCCCTAAAATCCCTTTAATACTAAAATCACATTTGTTTGTTGGCTTCTACAATCTACAAATTATATAAATATCAATACATATTTATATAAAATATGTAAACTGCCTCAATGAAATTGAATCACTTATTTGTTACTTCAGAGAGTCACATATTTCACCAAAGACAATACCTGCTTTAAATAAACCATTTAAATTACAGCAGGTCCACTTTGCTTTTTTAATCTTGTTTTTATTGATATCTTTTACTTTAATATTTCTGTTTTAACATCACATTTCCTTTTAAAATAATCCTTTTTTTGCATCATGATAATTTCTCCCCATATTTTGCTCTTTCCCCCTCCCAGAAAGCCATGCATAACTGATCAATAGGGTTGAAAGTCTGAAAACACGTGCAATATACAACACTTGAGGACCTCCTGGCTCTTCAGATGGTTGGGGTCAGGGTGTCTTCTTATATCTCTTTTTTCAAGCCATCCTTATTCCTTCTAATTTCTCAGCATTCATTTTGGTTTTATTTGGTTTTATTCTTACTATTTACATTGTTGCAGTCACTATATATAATGTTTTCTTGGCTCTGCTTGCATTTTTCTGAATCAGTTTATGTAGCTCCTCCAATGCTCCTCTATAATTCACATTTGTCATTTCTGCACGGTAATATACTACTCCATTACGTTCATGTGCCACAATTTGTTTAGCCATTCCCAATCAATGGGCATCTACTGTGTTTATGATTCTTTGTTATCACAAAAGTGCTGCTGTTAATATTTTGGTATGTGATATGGTATGGCCATTTTATCAATGGCCTCCTTGAGATACAAGCCAAATAGTAGAATCTCTGAGTCAAAAGGTGTGGATTTTTGGTAACTTTATTTGCATAATTCCACATTGCTTTCCAATATGGTTGTGATGAATCATATTCCCAACAACAATGCACTAGTGTCCTTTCCTCCTACCACCCCTCCAGCAATTATTCCCATATCGCCTACAGTTCTGAATCAGTTCTTATTCCCTCCCTATCAAATCAAACCATCCCTTGAATGAAGAATTTTTTAAAAGCTACTTTATTCTTTAGCTCATTATTTCATAATAATCTTACTTTACAGCAAGGCTCAATGAAAATTGAAAGGTTTTTACCAAGCCCAACATTCTTTTCTCCAATAATCAAGGACAGAAGATGACATCACAAGAAAGACACTCTTAAAAGTGAAGTAAACTAGAAGGAAAAAGGAAAACAAGGCTTGGATTATAAGAGAGGAGAGTAGTGGAATTTAATTATCACTGTGTTTAATCTGAGAAAATTAATAATTTTGCAAAAGCCTGGGGCAAGGTAGCAGCAGATATTTTAGACATATAGCGCTGGGTCTCCTTTGGATTAACACTGACCCTGTAGAAATTTGAGGTATTCATCTTTTTAAATAGGGTGACTATGGTAATGTCAGTTGCTAAATTCATAGGAATGCTCTGGAGAAAGTATGTTGGGGCTTTTTGTGGTTCATAGGACAGTTTTTATTAGTAGCATTTGATAAATGACAAAGTTGTGTCAAAGCACTGTATAAAAGTAGACGTGCACATGCAGATTGACTTTCTTTATTTCATCTTAACCTGTTATTACTTAACCTGTGATTACTATTTCTGTTTTAACTGGGTCAGACTGAGGTGTGGGCAGTATAAGCCTTAATTAATGGTCCTACATATTAGAGAAAAGGCCTCTGATGGTCTTGCCCAATTTAGTGCTTTTACCCTAGTACCCACATGCATGCTATCAGAATTTTCTGAAATTCAAATTAGCTGCACTTTATTTAAATAGATATGAACTTTCAGGAGAAGGAATAATACATTGTGGTACATAACTGTCTAATACAGGTTTTTTTTCCCCAATTTCAATTTCATGTATCTTCTCTATGTGAAACCTTGTTATTGAATCACTTAGCCCATGCATGCTTTCATTTCTTACCTTGTTTTTGCTCAGCTCCAGATAAATTAAGCATGCTATGTTTCTGTAATTATTTGACTTATCTAAACTTTTTTCAGCAAAATGACTATATATGTGTATATATGTGTACATATACGTGTGTGTGTGTGTTCAAATAGTCACTATCACTAATTTATACCCCTGTATGTGATATTTGCAGGCACTTTGCTGATCTCTGGGACTACTGCAACAGTAGCCCTGTTGCGAGATGGTATTGAGCTGGTCATAGCTAGTGTTGGGGACAGCCGTGCTCTCTTATGCAGAAAAGGAAAGCCCATAAAGCTGACCACAGACCACACTCCAGAGAGAAAAGATGAAAAAGAAAGGTATTGCCTCCATTGTTTTGGATTTGGTTTTTTTTTTTTGGTAGAAATGCTGGTTTGCGTTTAAATAAAAGTTTCCTAAGTTGAATGATGGCCTTTGAAAAATGGTAAGCTTTTTAGAGTTAATTGAAGTAATATTAGCCTTCCCTTTTCATTAGCTTTTAATTTTTTCTTCATGGAAAGGATCAAGAAATGTGGTGGCTTTGTAGCTTGGAACAGTTTGGGACAGCCTCATGTGAATGGCAGGCTTGCAATGACAAGGAGCATTGGAGATTTGGATCTCAAAAACAGTGGTGTGATAGCAGAACCTGAAACCAAAAGGATTAAGGTAAGAGACTGTTTGACAGCATGAGTTGTGTAGTCATTGACCTGAAACAAAGAGAAATCCATTAGAGGTTTTCCAAGAGTATGGATTTAAATGAAATGCCTATGTTAAGAGAGAATGGAAAGGCCTGAAAAATTATTTAAAGAAAAAGAGGTAATTTTGCATGGCCTATGTAAGGAAGGAAACGGTGACACATTTATTCAGTTTCCCAAGGTTGTCTGCTTGCATGTTTGCTTACTGTTATTTCTAACAAGGGTAGGCTCCTTGTTAATAACTGAAGTCTCCAGGCAGGCAGCCGCTTTTACTTCAGTTCAACAACCATATATTTATTAAGCACATACTTTGTGCCAGGCATTACAGGTTCAAAAACAAAATAGTCCCTGCCCTGAAGAAGCTTATTTTCTGTTATATAAATCTGCATTCTGCCGTTGAATCTTCTTAATGTCAACTACTGAAATAAGTCAAACTCATAAGTGGAGGAAAAGGTCCAATGGGGGAGGGCTTGGCCCCTTACTGGCACTAGGGCATCCAGAAGCTCACTCCCAGAACTGGTAAAATAGAATCTCTGATGAATCCTATCACTGCCACCATTAAATGTCAAGTCCTGAAATAAATCAGACTCATAAGTGGAGGGAAAGACTTCTTTAATTGAGATAAAGAGGTTCATGAGCTTAGGTCACCCATATATTTGAGTACATCAGTGTCCACCAAGAAAAATTGCAGGAAGGTTTTTATACATTAAGGAGGAAAAAGTATGTGTGTGTGTCTGTGGGGCGGGGTGTGTCACATGAGGAACGAGGCTTGGTCATCAGGCCCCAGACACTTTTGGCAATCCAAGCAAGAAAATCCACTTCGTTCTATGTTTTTACCTTTCATGATTCAATTTTACCCAAACCTTAATGAGGAGGCAAGGACATTTTGGAGTCACTTTTGGTAGCTGTGGCTAGCCCACACTAGTTCTATTTTCAAAGAAGGATTCCCAGGGTGGAGCCCTAGGGTAGAGCCTAGCCCACCCTGTTTGAGACAAAGTTTCTCAAGAGCAAGAATGTAAGGACATAGGATGATGTAGAGGAGTGGGGTTTATCTTGCTGTCAGGATGTCCTTTTGACAGAGAAGGAAATATTAAATTTGTTGTTAACAATATTAAAATTAATTTTTCTGGTATTCCCCTCCTCTGATTTGTTGAGACTTACCATCTTCTCAATGAATCATCAACTGGTATAGCAAACATTTAACATTAGGAAAATGGTGTAGGGGAAAGGGGGAGAAAGATTGACCAACGAATTGACAGGAGCCAGTGGGGGCAGTCCTTTTTGGCAAGCTGGCCTTGCAAAAAATAACAGCACATGGGGAGGGAAGGGTAAGCCTCTCCTACTGTCCATTTCATTAGTCCGTCGTATCTACGGGCTCAGAAGTCTCACACAGCTGTCTGGTTTCTGAGAGCATCTCTTGATTCAGTCCTCTGTCTCTCGGGAAGCCTGTTGGAATATGTAGGGTCTCAGAGCAGCTTCTTCTAGCAGGTTTGCTTCTCCAGTTCAGGTTACTGGTAGAGATTCCATTTCTGTGAAAATCTCTTGCAAAATAGATCTTAATACCATTTAATACAGTCACTTTAAGTTTGCTTTACCAATAACCAGGTGATGTGGCAAGAACCAGTTCAAAACCTCTAACTCTAATAAGAACATCAAATTAAGAACCTCTAGACCAAAGAATTTACATTTTTCCATATGCCTTGCTGCTCAGATCCTTATCTAAACCAGATACTTGATTTAGACCCTGTCAGCAACAGGCTGAAGGGAAAATCTAAAAGAATTTATGAATATCTAATTTGTAGAATGAGCCCATCTGGTTAGGAATTTGATACTAACCAATGTAATTATGTAGGATAAGACTGAAAAAAAAAAGCCTTTTAAATTTGCATTAACTCTACCATCATTTAACTTTGGCATTTATCTTTTTTTATTCTTTACCTCAGATTCAAGTCCCAGAAAGGGAAGGGACTTCAACTTATTACTTATAATGCCTTGTGATGAAAGTTAGCAAATTGTTTTGTTGATATATTTAGGAAATTCAAATACAAACTGAAAAATCAGAAAATTCTAAACCCAGCTTTTCTATTTGACATATGTAGATATCTGATCTTATTATTATTATTTCTTTTTCTTAAAACAAGATTTTCACTCTAGCTATTCGCTTCATTGTTTACTCTAATTATTCACTTTTAGTTGCTTATTCCCCCTTCAGGAGGATGAGCTGCTAAGGCACTAATCCTGTACAAGAGCACATAGGTAATAGTATTCTGTCTAATGTATTAGTAATTAGTAATGTAATAGTATTAGTAGTAGTAATTAATAGTAATAGTAATTAGTAATTAGGAATGTAATAGTATTCTATCATAAATGAATTTACCTAAGAGACACTTATTTTGTTCCAGTTGTAGCCAAAAGCTGTGATAGGGTATATTCCAGATTGTATCGAATAAGTTGTATATAGTGAAATATGTTCGGTTACTAACCATGTTCAAATTAATTAGGCATTATGCCTACACAGACCACTGCTTTCAAAACCTCTACAGATTCTTGTGTAATTCACTTGCATTTCAGAGCATTCTCTATATACAAGTGTTAATCCCACATTAAATAATAACCCTGAATAAAATTGGGTGTCTCTTTAAGGTAACACAAGATAGACCATAAGTCACTCTTTTCTTAAGATAACTAATTGCAATGAAATTCTTTTCTTTAACTCAGAACAGAAAACATAAGATATTAACCTCACTAAATAATAGAATTATATCCTGATTTCACAAATACTTACATTATTGGCTAATACCATGCCATGCCATTATGAGATATCTAAAGGATTTTAATCTTGTGTAGAAACATATGACTAGTAACAGGGAGCTAACAAGGCCAAATACCCATCCACTTAGTTGTTCAGGATACGGTTTTGACTGAAAACAGTAAGAGGTGCTAAGGGATTGCAGCAACAAGATTCATCATAAAATCACAGTTTAACTTGCCCTAGTTAGAGAAATGTGTTATTAGAAGAAGAAGTAGTGGCATGATTATGTAAAACAGCATCAATACTGGTCCTCCAGACCTAAGTCCAAGGACTCAGAATGATTCAACACATGTACAAGAATAGGCACAAGTATATGGCAAGACGTGCACTTAGACTCAGAATTAACCAGGTGGGAAGATTTTTTTGTATGGAAAGATGAATTAGGAGGGTCCAACCTTTAGTCTTTCCAAGGTCACCCTCCCAACCTTTATTCCCACGGACAGATACCCACTGGCCTTAGATCTCAGATGTCACTCCCGTTGTACTGCTGACATTTTTTCTTGAAGCAGTGAGACATTGGCTGAAGGACATGACAAATTTAAAAACAAAGTTCAGAAAGAATATGCAGGATCCCAAAAGGTTTCACCACAAGCAACAGTCTCAGTGATCGCAGTAGGTCTGGACATAATTGTTATCAATGCTCTCAAGTTGTTACAACAAATTAGCTAGCAAATAAAAAATTATTAGCCTTCTAGGAAAAAAAGAGTCACAAAAGGTTTTACGTAACATTCCTTACTAGTATTTCTCCTCAAAAACAGCATAAAATTCATCCTGATGTAAAATGGTAGTTATTAGAATCTAATGAAGTAATAATGTTTCTAAGTTCACATAGAGAGTGAGTATGTGATAGCTATAAGCCTGCAGACTCACAAATATCTAACTTCTATTCAATCCTTAAAGCAAAAATAAATCTTTAAGATTAGAGTTTGTTAAGACTAAGTTAGTTAAAATGTAACTTCAGTATAGACCTTTCCAGATATAACTTCATAATTAAACAAATACCTAATTACCACCCTCCTCGTAAAACTTGTTTGTAGTGGAGGAGGAAATTCAGTTTTCTAATTGGCTAGCCGATAAAACTTCTTCTTTACTCTAGGTGAACTGGAAGTTTCCAATGTCTTAAATTGTACTTTGGAATATTAATAGTTTTCAAACATTTACTTTTCCTTTAACAGTTCAGCTCATAATGTAGCAACCAACGTCCAGAATAGAAGAGAAGCTGTATTCCTAACAGTCCCAAAACATGAAACAAAACCCATTTCCAGTCAGGTGACCTTAATTCAGTTAAATGCATCTTCCAATTACCTTACACAGAAAATCATTTCGAATAAATTTAAGTGGAGCTTACGTAAACGTATCTACAAACTTTCTCACTCTAACTAGATATGCTAGGTATTTTCACCCCTATAACCCTCAGGTTTAAGTATCATAGAACACACCATGTCACCAGCAGAGTTGAAACAAATTTATAGCCGTGTCAAACACCTTATCGGATAAAACAACAAAGGATTTTTTTCTTTTCCCATTTTTGTAATCCAAATGAAATAAAATACTCTTAACAAAGACAGTAGCCTTTAGACAACTCTTTAACAACCGAATTTATAACCTAACTCTTTAAATTACAAGAGAATTTATTTTCCTATCCATGTTGGTGTTACAAAGTTTCACAATATAGACATATTTAATTTTGCATTGGCCATGTTAGGTAGTACATATAAAGCTTTGCCAAATTAAATTCACATCTATTAGCTCTGTTTTGATAGAAATTTACAAAAAAGGTAAAACTGAGACAGGTATCTGGCTAGGTATCCTTTATTATGGTCTATTGGCCCAGCTTCTGGCCAAGAGACCCTAGATTGAGGGTATAATAAATTTGTATAAACATGAAACTAAGAGCAGAATAGAAATCTCATTAGAGAGAGAGAGAGAATACATTCAATTACCTGGATCTATTTTTTAATCTCACTATATAATTTCAATTATTTAGTGTTATATTTTACACAAGGGCTATTTATCCCAAGCATTTAATATTATGGGGTCCACTATTTCCAGTCAATCCACTGCCAAAGGTTTTTAAAGTGGCAATAATGTACTCCCATTATCACATTTAAGAGCCAGTTTTAATTTAGTTCAAATCTGGGTTCTGCAATCTCACAAAGAACCCATTGCTTGTCAGTTTACTCCTAGCCCTCTGTAACTCTGTATTGGCTTTCAAATCAAGCTGCAGTTTTTATTGATTTACATAAGGTTTCTAACAACCTTTCCACTTTAAACAAAGTCAGACTTCCTGAGACCTTCTCAGCATACTTAAAACCTCTTCATTTTTATGTTATCTCGTGGTTTGAAAAACCCAAACCTCCTTTATTACCTTCCATATTCTTTCCTCAAACCTTTCTTATTTCTCTCTTTCCAGATTTCCAAAACCTGTTACTCAGACTATACAACTTTCCTTTACTTGCTCAAATTGTACATTTTAACCATATCCCAGACTATATTCACTCCACAGAATATGTCCTTCGTAATTTTAGGACATATTGTTGTTAAACCCAATGACTTAATAAAAACACATTGCCCTGATGTCAGATATTGGGTGGGCAAATTGTAGGGAGCAGAATACCATAGCCAGACACTTCCCCAGATTTAAATTGAACATAAACTACAAACTTTAGTTTTGGAATCCAGTTAAACCTGGATTTACAAACTTTCAGTTTTCAAGATCATTTTCCAATTAAAGTTTTAGCTGCCATAAAAACAGGAAGATTACTTACTCTCTAGCTGCTGCTTCTCTGAGTTAAAAACAAAATTTCTTTCCACATTTAGCTTTAATCTGCTACCATTTGTCACCTTACTACTGGATACCTTATTGATAAAAAGAGTAGTAATTCAGTCTTCTAAAATTGGTGGGAAAAGAGTGTGAAGGGGGAACACATGGAGAAAAACTAGGGCTGGGATCTTGGGGCCTGATCTTTGTCCAATTTCTGCCCCTCTTTTCCTTTCTCCTGTCCTTTTCCTCATAGAAAGTATATAATGCAACATATTTGATGTGCTGAACAGGCATACTATACCAACTAAGGTATCAGTTATAGAAATGTTTTTAGCAAATGGGTACAGATAGGCCAAAGGGATCCAGCTTTGAATATAGGTTAACACTTTTCCATTGGCTTTTGTAAAAATGAGTAGGATTCTTTCCCTCTTGTACTGTCTCCTGAAACTTCATCAAACACAGGGATGTTACTTCTTCAAATGCAGAGATCAGGAGAGAAAGGTTTATATCATCTAATAAAAATCACATTATCCTGCTTAGACAAAGGGGAGGAGTTTTTAGATGATCTAATTGCTTTTCCATTTTTTGTTTCCTCTGGCTCATTTAAGGAAATCCCATTGGCTATGTTGCTTTTGCTATTCTTAATTCCCATTATGTGGAAAAATTCTTGAGCTCGCTTAGGCATAAGTCTTTCAGTTTAATTTGTGATTTGTTCTCTTGAGTGGCCTGAATTCCCCTCCGAGGGGCCATATGGCGTTGCATGGGTGGGAGAAATGACTTTAAACATAAATAATATGACAGAAAGGACACAGAGGTACTTTGCCGGCAGTCTTCATCCTTATCCCTAGAGAGTTAAGTCCCTGCTAACAGGACAGGTGGGTTCAAACCTCCACCCTGCTAGGCTTTCTCCTGAAGCATGTATTTGAAAAGCACATAGAAGCACATAACAAACACAGCTCTCAGTCTGGGTTACTAGCTGTCTCCAGTCTCACACACACACAAATACAAACAGTACACTTAACACTCTACAAAGACAGACAAAAAGGCTGCAGCTTCCTTAAAAAAGTAACTGAGTATGTCCACAAGAAAGGCCTTTTTAGGTCAAATTCTGGGATACCCACACACATACAGCTAATATAGAAATATAGATTATTCAGATTCTTGAGTACCCCCTCAGGTCTTTTCATGTGTCTTGAGAGACTCAGTTTTAGTTTCATTTTCTTTCTTTTGAGATTCTAATTGGCCTAATCCTTTTTGGAGGAGAAATATTTTAGATTCAGCCTCCTTCTTTTCAGTTTTGAATTTTTAAATGTTTTCTTGGGGGTATAAAAGCCTAGATTCTATTTCCCTCTTAATGGCTTCTAATGGTCACTGATTAAAGGAGTCCTATTCAGAGTGTTTGATTTTTGGCCCTGCTTTGTTAAGGGACATCTTTAAATAGTTGATTTTATCCTTACCAAAGAACCCTACTGTAGCCAGCAGTTTTTGGGGATCAGGTCCTAGAACTTGAAAGCATCCAAACTGTGCTGCAGAGCCATTTGACTGGTTGCAGTTCACTTAAGGGGTGGGAGGGCAGATGAAGTATATCCTGAATTGCCGGTGGGTCTTTATCAATAGTCTCCATTAAAGAGGTGACTCAACTGAAAATGACACAGTCCAGATTCAAGTGGGAGTAGGTAGTTACTGGTCCAGTGGCTGGGGACTTGGGTCCATGCGAGCACGAGGGTGTCCAGAAGCTCATTCCCAGGATAGGTAAGATATAATCTCTGATGAATACTACCACTGCCACCATTAAATATCAACTCCTGGAATAAATCAAACTTGTAAGTAGAGAGAAAGGCATCTTTAGGCGAGATAAAGACGGTCATGAGCCTGGGTCACCCATCTGTTTGAATACATCAGTGTCCACCAAGAAAACTTAAAGAAGAGTTTTCAAGAGGAATGGTTGGGTTTCATATGAGGAACAAGGCCTCGTCATGAGGCTATATGACCATGAGCATGATAAGTCACTTAACTGCTCTGAGACACAGTTTTCCCATTTAAAAATAATACATGAACTACCCAAGTCATAGGATTGTTATGAAAGTCAAATGAGAAAATATATTTGTAAAGTGCTTTGCAAACCTTATGTTGTATATGAATGGTAGCTTATAGCAAGTAGATGATATGGTATTGATGATTATACTTAACTCCTGTCATTATTTGTATTACAAATATTCCTCTGTTATTGATATTTGATGCAGTTAGATTAAGACTTGTAGATAAATTCTCCATACTGTATTGTAATACTGCCTGGATTGCTTTACAAATGCTATAGTAACTTGAGAAGAAAAAAAGAAATTTACATGATAATTTTGTTGTATATTTGAAAGAAATAACAAGGTGTGCACAGTCGATTTGCAATTTCATGTGCAATTATTTTTTTTATTGTACTATGTTATGGAAATGCTTCTTCTATTCCATAAATTAAAAATAAGAAAAATTTAAAAAAAGAAGTTGTATGTGATCTTGTTAAAAAAGCACGGCACATGATTATGAATGGTATTTATATAAATTGAAAAAAAATACCAAGAAGGAAAGGAAGGCAAGGGAAAGGAGGAAGGGAAGGAGGGAAGGAAGGAAAGGAAGGAAGAGGAGAAGGGTACAAGGTTAGAAGGGTAGAAGGGTGGGTAGTGTTATCATTTTTTTTCTCCCTGGAAAGATAGATATTTATTCCTCTGCCTTCTCAGTTATATTGTTCTGATTGCTGTTAAGGAATAAAAAGTATTTTTTAAATTATTGCAATTTTGGTATGTAAATGGCTACTCAACAACAAATAAAGTATGTCAGTATTCACTGTCATTCTCAAGTAAACTCTGCTTGATAATTGCGTTTGGGTTCATTTATAGCTGCAGCATGCTGATGATAGCTTCCTGGTCCTCACTACAGATGGAATTAACTTCATGGTAAATAGTCAAGAGATCTGTGACTTTGTCAATCAGTGCCATGACCCCAACGAAGCAGCCCATGTCATAACTGAACAGGTAATGTGGCAGAGTGGCTTCAGTTCTATTTTCATGAGAAATTATTCGAGAGCAATTATGTGAGATGACCAAAAGTGGAAGTCTCAGCATAGAATAGAAGAACTTCATGTTTTTGTGCCAACCTATGATTTCATTAGTGTAAGGAACTTCTGGTGGGGAAACCCCCTCCCCCATTCTAGCTGAGCCCCTCCTGTGTAACATAAGCTCATAGAGCCAGCTGCCTTGGCACTGAGAGGTGATAAAGACATCATATGTCAAAGGCATGGCTTTAATCCACTTCCAGTTTCTCTAACTGCCACGTGGGCTTTTGAGAACAGAAAAATTCTCTCTAATGTTTCAGTTCAATTTTTTTCTTTCCAAGGTTACTTGTATAAATGATAGATTCTACTTGGATTATAGCCATCATACAGAAAAACATTTTTTCTTTTTTACATGTTTTAATTTCACACGTTTTGCTTTATGTTTTAGAGCTTATAAGAAATTGTAAAACTCCTCTAGTTCAATTCCTTCAGTTAACAGAGGGAGAAACAAACCCAGAGAGGTTCAGTGATTAGCTTAGGGTCACACAGTGAGGTAGTGCCAGAACCAGGACCTAGAATTCAGTTGTCTTGACTTGACCTCTTTCCCCTAAACCGGACAGTCCTCCTTGGGAAAGTCCTGTAAGCTAGGCGTGGATATCACATGCGTCAATTACTAAAGGGAATTACCGTACAATAAAGAGTGTATGTAATTCATTAAAAATTCTACCCTACAGTATTATGGCTATTAATTATGTAAAACTAATATACTGATTTTGGAAAATATTAATTAGGCAGTTAACTAGCAATAATTTTGTTTGATTTCTTTGAAATTAGAAGGATTTTCAGGGAATAATTTGAGTGACTCAAATTTGTTAAGTTGCTTGTTCCTTCCTACCTCTTGTCTATTTCCTAGCTAGATGAAGTTGCTAGTTAAATATGGTATCGCTGTGTATGGAATTGGAAACATGAACATATTGGTGATTCACCCACTTAGGAATATGTTAATGGATGTAGTTTTGTGAGCTCATTTAAAATACATTAGATATATATCTAATACAGTGCCAACCGTCTCCTGTAGTTCTGAATAGTGTGTTATTTGAATCAATCCCTGACCATCAAGTTACAAATGCCAAAAGGATAATTTTATACTCTTTGTATTTATATTAGAAAAATAAACAGCCGATCTCATTATCAAAGTTATCTTGAAGTCTGTGAGTGGTCATGGAGTCTAGTGTAAACACCACTGCATTTAGAAGCCAGGTTTCTGGGTCCACCCCTTAATTACTCATGTGACCTTGAACAAATGACTTTGCTTTTTTATGTCTGTTTCTCTGTCTGTAAAAGGAGGGGGGTAGATTAGGTGGCCTCTGGGGTCCCTTTCAGCTTTAAATCTGATCCTCTGATGCCTTCTATTTCTGACATGCTATGATCCTGCACGATTATCATAACCAGTTATGTGGAATTTGTTCACTAGTGCAGTGGCTCGAAAATAGCAAAAATATTTGAGGCCGGTTGAAGCCATGACTGAACTTAGAACTACCAGTCATCCAAAGAGCATGTGTGGATTTAAAATACATCTACAATAGTTAAATTTCTTTGTGCGCACTGTAATTTCCTGTGTTTGTTTTTCTTCCACCAAATGCTATAGGCAATCCAGTATGGTACTGAAGATAATGGCACCGCAGTAGTAGTGCCTTTTGGTGCCTGGGGAAAATACAAAAACTCGGATGTCAGCTTCTCGTTCAGCAGAAGCTTTGCCTCAAGTGGACGCTGGGCTTGATAGTTTGTGTCAGATGTTTCTTTGTGATTGATGTCTATTGAGTATTACAGGAAACTGAACTAGATGAAAAAAAAAAAAGACTGGTACCAGAATCATCTTGTGACTCAATAAATTTATTATCCATTTCCATGTATTGTTCAAAAGTATCATGGTTATCATCTGTAAGCTCTAACTCAACTTGTTTGGCATAACAGTAAGGGTAATCAGACTTCTGTGAGTCCATGTGTACAATGATAAGAGGATCTCATTAAAAACAAAACAAAACAAGAAAGGGTTTGATCTAATTGTGTTAACCATTTTATTTATTTTTCAGACTACTAGGAAGCTCTTGGTTTCCAAATGATGATTTTTTTCTGCACGAGATGAAACCTAACTTTATCATGTTTCTTTGTTTATTTGGATGGGTTCTTGGTTTTTTTTTGGCGGGTGTACATGTGTGTGTGTATGTATGTGTGTGTGTTTTAACAAACGATATTATGTATACATGTTGCATTTTTAAAATACTGATTACAATAAGTGCAGAAAATCCATGTGTTCTCACAACTGCTTTTTAAAATTCTGGCCTAGTAACGAAGTGGCTATTGGAACTGAAAATAAAATTAAAATTATTCACATTGAAAATGATTTAAATTGAAAGTAATGGGATATTCCTAAACTATGATATTTTAAGCCCAGTTACATCTTGATGAACAGTAGGTCTGTGGTTTTAAAATTTATTTAGTATTTTATTTTCCCCAATTACATGCAAAAACAATTTGAACATTCGTTTTTTAAAATTTTTGAGTTCTAAATTGTTTCCCTTCCTCCCTCCCCACCACCCTCATTGAGAAAGCAAACAGTTTTATATATGTTATACATGTGTAGACATGCAAAAATATTTCCATATTAATCATGCTGTGAAAGAAAACGTAGACCAAAAAAAATCCTCAAGAAAAATAAAACAAGTAAAAAAGTATGCTTCAATCTGTATTCAGATACCATCACTTCCTTATCTGAGTATGGATAGCATTTTTCATCCTAAGTCCTTCAGAGTTGTCTTGGATCATTCTATTACTGAGAATACCTAAGGCGTTCACAGTTGATCATCTTACAATATTGCTGTTACTTTGTACACAGTATGTTTCACTTTGCATCAGCTCATGTAAGTTTTTCCAGGTTTTTCTGAGAGCATCCTGTTCATCGTTTCTTATAGCACAATAGTATTGCAACATAATCACATAGCATAATTTGTTCAGCCATTCCCCAATTGATGGGCATCCTCCCAATTTCCAACTCCCTGCCACTAAAAAAGAACTGCTATAAATATTTCAGTACATATAAATCCTTTCCCTCTTTGTTTTTATCTCTTTTTGGGTATAAACCTAGTAGCAGTGGCACTGCTAGGTGAAAGGGTATGCATAGTTTTATAGTCCTTTGAGCATAGCTCCAGATTGCCCTAAAGAATGGTTGAATCAGTTCACAACTCCACCAACAGTACATTAATGTCTCTTTTTTCCCACATTCCCTCCAACATTTGTCATTCTCCTTTTCTGTCCTATTAGCCAACCTAATAGGTATGAAGTAGTACCTCAGAATTGTTTCAATTTGCATGCCTCCAATAAATAGCAATTTAGAGTACCTTCTCATATGGCTATCTAGCTTTGATTACTTCATCTGAAAACTTCATGTATCTTGATCATTTATCAGTTGGGGAATGGTTCTTATATTTATAAATTTGACTCAGTTCTCTATATATTTGAGAAATGAGGCCTTTATCAGAGAAACTTGGTTTGAAATCTTTTTCACAGTTATGATTGCTAAATGTATTTCCCTCCATCCTATTTTCTTCCTCCCTGTGTATTCTATTCTCTCTCTCACCCTGTCCCTCCTCAAAAGTGTTTTGTTTCTGACTATCATCTTCCCCAATCTGCCCTCCCTTCTATCACCCCCATCCCCTTCTCTTGTCCCGTTCCTCTCCTATTTTCGTGGAGGGTAAGATAGATTTCTATATCCAATTGAGTGTGTAATTTTCTCTTTGAGCCACAAGAGTAGGGTTCACTCACCCCCCTCTATAAAAGCTTTTTCTTGCCTCTTTTATATGACATAATTTACCCCATTCTACCTCTCCCTTTCCCTTTCTCCCAGTGCATTCCTCTTTCTCACCCTTTATTTTTTTTAGATATCATCCCTTCATATTCAACTCATATCTGTGCCCTCTGTCTATATATATACTCCTAAGTGCCCTAATATTGAGAAAGTTTTTATGAGTTATCATTTTGCCATGTAGGAATGTAAACAGTTTAACCTTATTAAGTCCCTTATGATTTCCCTTTCCTGTTTACCATTTTGTGCTTCTCTTGAGACTTGTATTTGAAAGTCAAATTTTCTATTCAGCTCATGTCTTTTCATCAAGTATGCTTGAAAGTCTTATATTTCATTAAATGTTCATTTCCCCCCCTGAAGGATTATACTCAGTTTTGCTGGGTAGGTGATTCCTGGTTGTAATACTAATTCCTTTGCCCTCAAGAGTATCATATTCCAAGCCCTCTGATCCTTTAATGTAGAAGCTGCTAAATCTTGTGTTATTCTGACTCTGGTTTCACAATACCCAAATTGTTTCTTTCTGGTTGCTTACAATATTCTCTCCTTGAGCTGGGAGCCCTGGAATTTGGCTGTAATATTCCTAGGAGTTTTCATTTTGGGATCTCTTTCAAGGGATGATTGGCGGATTCTTTCCATTTCTATTTTACTCTCTGGTTCTAGAATATCAAGGCAGTTTTCCTTGATAATTTATTGAAAGATGATATCTAGGCTCTTTCTTTGATCATGGCTTTCAAGTAATCCAATAATTTTTAAATGATCTCTCATGGATCTGTTTTCCAGGTCAGTTCTTTTTCCAATAAGATATTTTATGTTGTTTTCTATTTTTTTTCATTCTTTTGGTTTTGTTTTGTTGTTTCTTGATGTCTCATAAAGTCATTAGCTTCCATTCGCTCAATTCTAATTTTTAAGGAATTATTTTCTTCAGTAAGCTTTTGTACCTCCTTTTCCATTTGACCAGTTCTACTTTTTAAGAAGTTTTTTTTTTTCAGTGAATTTTTGTGCCTCTTTTTCCATTTGGTCAATCCTACTGTTCAAGGCATTCTGCTTTTTGTACCTCTTTTATCATTTGGCCTACTCTGTTTTTGCTTTTTGGTGAGGCAATTGGGATTAAGTGACTTGCCCAGAGTCACCCAGCTAGTAAGTGTCAGGTGTCTGAGATCAGATTTGAACTCAGGTACTCCTGACTCCAAGGCTAGAGCTCTATCCACTGTGCCACCTAGCTGCCCCCATGGCCTACTCTATTTTTAAGGTGTTTTCTTCAGTATTTTTTGGTGTCTCCTTTACCAAGATGTTGACTCTTTTCTCATGAATTTCTTGCATCACTCTCATTTTCTCTTCCAATTTATCTTCTGCCTCTCTTACTTGATTTTCAAAGTGCTTTTTGAGCTCTTCCATGGCCTAAGACCAGTTCATATTTTTCTTGGAGGCTTTCGATGTTGGAGCTTTGACTTTGTTATCTTTTTCTGAGTATGTTTTGATCTTCCTTGTCCCCATAGTAACTTCTATAGTCAGAATTTTTTTTCTGTTGTTTGCTCAGTTTCCCAGCCCATTACTTGACCTTTAACTCTCTGTTAAAATGGTGCTCTGTTTCCAGGGTGGAGGGTGCATTGTCCCAAGCTTCAGGGGTTTTATGCAGCTGTTTTCAGAGATATTTCTAGGAACCTGCAAGTTTTAAGTTCTTCCAAGGTGGTATGATCTAAGGAGACATATATTTACTACTCTTCTGGCCCATGCTTTGGTCTGTGAGTGACCACCAGCATTCTTTTCTCCCCTTGAACTGTGACAAGGGTCCCTGCTCCCTTGCAGCTGCAACTCTGGTGTGCTAGTGCTCTTTCTTGCCCTGGGAATGCCACCCAGGATCATGCCTGAAATGTATGGGCAAAGCAACAGAGTCCCATCCCCCAGTGCCAGCAAAGAAACCCCTGTAGTCCAATCAGTTGTTCTACCCCCTTACCATCTGTGGGCTGAGAGCTCCAGAAGTAGCCCCTGCTGGTGCTGAATCAGTGGCTCCCAAGGTCTGCCCCTGATTCACTGGAGCCCAGTCTTCTCTGGCATGGCCTGCACTGGACTGTGCTCCCCTCTCACCCAGGTGTGACAGACCTTTCCTGCCAACCTTCTAAGTTGTCTTTGGCTGGAAAATTATTTCATCCCATCCTTTTGTGAGTTCTACCACTTCAGGAATTGTTTTATGGCATTATTTAAGTGTGTTTAGAGGGGTTTTGGGGAGAGCTCAGGTGAGTCGCTGTCTTTTCTCCACCATCTTGTCTCCTGTCCTGGGCCTGTGTTTTTGAAGTTGCTTGTTTGTTACATGGGTCTCATGTAATCGTTCATTCTCTTTCTTATCAGTGAGGAAGATGCACAGTATATGTTTTTCAATCAATCTAGGAAAATAAACTACTTATGTAGAAGGTCCTTTTGCCAGAATAATATAAAAAGAAGTACTGAAGATCTTAAGTGCTGCATATAAAATTTTCTGCTCTTATCTCTTAAGTGTTTTATACATAACAACATGTATAATTTTTTTGTGGGGGGAAAAAGAGTGATGACCTCATAATTATGAGGCTACCTAATGGTGGTTTGCTTTTGCTCTTTTTTAAATTAAAGTTAGAGCCTTAGTCTAAAGCATAGATCATTAAAACTTTCTGCCTAAAATCCAGTTTGCTATGTGATTTGCTAATGTAAATTTATGGCTTTTTTTTCTCTTTTGCTATCTTCTTTTGGTAAGTAAAATGAGCAGATAGAAATGGATTTCAAAATGATGGTGAGGGAGGATAGGTTATTTCTGCATAATATGTCTCTCAGTATATGTTGTTTATATCTTTTTCTCTACGTAAAAGTGTATGAATATATACATATTTAAAATAATACTATGTCATTGAAAGGGAACAAAATCCAG
Source organism: Vombatus ursinus (assembly GCF_900497805.2). Taxonomy (NCBI): domain Eukaryota; kingdom Metazoa; phylum Chordata; class Mammalia; order Diprotodontia; family Vombatidae; genus Vombatus; species Vombatus ursinus. The sequence continues at coordinate 4,311,878 of NW_020949753.1, read as the reverse complement.
TATGGCTCTTCACTGATTTGGGTTAAACTCTCAATATAATTTTCCCTTTGGATTTATAATTCAGAGCAAGGGATCATTATATGAGGACTAGAAATGGGAAGGTAAGGGATCCCTTTCACGAACCATTTAAGTGTTAGTGGTATTTAGAAATGATTTGTAAAAATTAACAGATTTAGAAAAATAAGAAACTCAACCAAAATGTTGAAGATAGACTGACATATTGATGTCTTATTGTGTGTTAAAGCCTTTTAAAATGCAATTTCTTTTGTAGGACATAAAAAAAAATTAGTGTTCTAAAACATCAGGAAATGTGATGAAGGTTAGGGTGAAAAGGAATCAAAAAAGACTACCAGGAAACCAAAAAGCCATTGGCATTGCATATGCCCCTAACTTAAAATTTTCCAGAATAATTATTTTCTACAAGCTTTGAAAGGCTTATATTTAGGCCCGGAGTAGTTCTATACATTCCATCTGCAGAAAAGGAAGTTTTAGTTAGGTCTCCTTACCTTATTCATCAAGAAAAACTACTTAAAAGAAACCACCTAATTGCTTTTGCCTCTCCCTCTTTCCAAGGAAGGTACATGAGAGAGGCCAGCATTCAAGCTCTTTGTCATCCCTCTCTGACATTCATCTGAAGCACAGAGAGGCAGGTTGAGGCACCTAAGTAGCTTCCTTGCTCTTCCTGAATCAAGTCTTTAAACAAAAATAGTAAACTACTCCATAAAACGATTACTTAGAGTATCAGAAAATCCCTATATTAAAAATACCAAAATGGCATTCTAAAGATTTTTGGTTTCTTTGCTATTTTGAATTAGTCACATTAGTGCCCCTCTTCCCATTAACATAGATATGGTCATTAAAATATTTATCAAGTGCCTATTATATGCATGCAAGGTACTGTCCTAACACTGAGAGTTGACTTATTTTAAAATCCAAGTATTGTAGGCAGTGTTGTCAAACCAGCGACAATGACTGAGGTCACCGAGGAATGAAGGATACTTATAGATCTGTCAAAGAGATAGGTGTATGTTGCTGCTTTGGGATAGGATTTGCTGTGCCTCTCATGGATATTTTTAAAATGCTGAGTTAACCAGCTAATCTCAGAGACTTTTTTTATTTATATTTTTCAAGCCTCTAGCATTAAATATAAAGATGTGACTTTGACTGCTCCTGAAGGACAAAGGAACTTAATGGGCTTCAAAATCTGTGACTTAAAAGTGTGCCATGGGTATGCCCACAACAGTGAAAGAAATGGGGGGTGGGAGTGGCCTAATGATTTTTTACAACTGTGAATTTTCCATACAGGCAAAAACTATGTGAGTATGCCTGACTTCAATCTAGTTTATATTCCTGTAACGTTAGATTCTTGGTTATGTTTTAGTAGTATTTGCTTTCTATTTAAATGAAGTGTACAGTTGTAACTTATGTAAATTTAATAGCTTCTCTGTTTAATGAATGTGCTGCCGAAATATTATCTGTCAAATCTGTTCTGTGTATTGAAACCATTGTATTTTGACACATACTAAAAGTATAAATATTTAAATGCCTTATGTCTTTGAAGTTAAATGTACTCCTGTTTTCTTTAACCAGTTCATTAAACTATGACTGAGTGGTTAATTGGTGTGCATATTTTGATAGTTTTAAAATTACATTATAAAATTAGCTTCCTAAATATTAAATACATTGCATTTTCTTATCTATTCTGTGATCCCCATACATAGATGATTTTTACAGATTAAGTTTACCCTATGAATAAACAGATTGTAAGTAGCCTGAGTTCAATTTAAAGGTCAACTGAAGAGACTAATGATATTTAACTTGTCAAAAAGAAGACTTAGGGGAACCGAGTAGCTATTTGCAAGTATTTGAGATGCTGTGTCATGTAAAAGAAAGATTAGACTTGTTCTCTGGCTCCAGGAAGGTTTGGGGAGAGAAACTGTGGTATGAAGTCAGGAAAAACTTCCTAATAATTAGAACTATCAAAAAGTGCAAAGGGATTGTAGTTTCCTCATCATTGAAGGTTCAGATGAGGAGGATAAATGTCCATTTATAGGACATGGTGTGGTGGGCATTACTTTCAAGTATGGTTCGGATGGCATGGCCGCTGAGGTCCCTTCCAACTCTGCAGTGCTGTGAATCCATCATGATAACTCATTTTAGCCAGTAATGGCTCCTCTAGGATCCATTCCATTCCCCAGTAAGCACTGCTGTTTTCTGGATTCCTAGGATGTTACAACTATAATGTCTTCTATCAGATCTCTTATAGCTTTAACAATTCTGTGAACTCTGTTTTACAGATTAGGTAATTTTAGTTCATTTACATATAAGGAAACTGAGGCCTAGAGAGGTGAAGTGAGGTCACAGCTAGTAAGCCACAGGCCCCAAACTTGGCCAGCCCCAGGTCTTCTGACTCTAAGGCTAGTGTTCTTTCAAAACACACAGACACAAACACACACACAAAACCCTTCACTTGGATTCCTCGATTTGTTGTGGATTTTGATACATAACTTGTGTATCATAATTTAATTTTGCAAATGCTGAAGTTATGTTGTATAAATTTGTTCTGTAGCTTGCCTTAATGTTACTTGAGTGCTAAATTTCTTAAGGAAACTTGGTGACATCAGTAAACAATAAATATTGCTTACTTTCAGCAAATCTTTTCATTCCTACTGAAACATCCCATGGTTTCCCTTCCCCCAACCCTCTCAGCTGAGATCTTTGCCTCATATTTTACAGAATAAATTGATCTCACTTGCTGTGATCTCTTTTTCTCCTTTTCCTTATATCTCATTTAGATAAGAAGAAAAGAAGAAAAATATTTACATGCCTGTAAAATTATTATTCTATTTGGAGAAGTGCTTGTTTCCTCCTCAGACAGTTAATATTAATTTTGAGATTTCTCAATATCTCCAGGCTTTATGGATGAAATGATTTTCTATGTAAGATAATTTTAAAATGTGTTCAATTGAGTTGATGTCATTTGACCAGCAATCAAATTTCACATTTCATGCTTTAAGTACATAATGTTGTTTCAAGTTATTATTATTACCCTAATAGTTTTTTTGTATTATGATTTTGGGAAACCGTCATATAAAAATGCTATTAATTTGAAAAATTATATTTAGAGTTACTGCATTTGTATTATTAGGAGATTAGGTCTTCTATTGATTTGAATGCCATGGAATTATTAGAGACTTTCATCATTATAATTTTAAAACTCTCCTAAATTTTGAGTGTATTGGGTATATTTTGTTTTAAAATGGATAATAATAACTTAGTGTTTAGGAAAAGTACAAAAAAAACTGCCTTTTAAATTATCCTTATCTATAAAGTTCTTTGTGATTTGCCATGTTCCAAGATCAGCAGCCTTGACAAGTTCTTAATATCTTATCAGTTCTGTGAAAGAAAGAATTATAAGAATGTATATGACTAATGAAAGTCTTATCTAAGGATTGTTGTTTTTTTTTTTTTTTACATCAGAATGTTTAAGCTAGAAAAGAAAAGAAAAATATTGAATTAATGCTTGTGGAGGAGATTCTATGTACTTAATAAGTTCTAAAGAGAAATGTTTTAATTTACTATTACTTATTATTAACTGTTATTGTAACGTGAGAAACAATGTACCTGTTCTAAATTGTAAGCAGTGGAATTTACTGTGTGAGGTGTAAATGTAATTTGATTTGCTCTAAATTTTGAATTCATGTATAACTTGTTAAGCCTGTACTCCACCATTCAAGGGAAAAGCCGTTAGCTGCTTGAAGGAAGTGTGATCTGAAAATGCTTCAGGTGGATGTAGGTACCTAGGAGAGTTGAGAAGATGGTCTTACAAGGGTAATGGCAATATCCTCTTGACTCAGTTTCCTCACTGTGTTATTTCCTTTTTGAACAGAAATATCTCCTACCTGGTTGATTGTGAGCCTGGCTAACCTTGTGAATAATGTGTAATTCTGTTGAAAGATTGACTATTTCAAAAGGTACCTGTGACTTCTATCTGAAATCAAATAGAGCTAAGGAAATTTTGTCCTAATGTAGCTATGATAGATCAATCTGTGACTTTAGACTTAGGCCTGAGGATACAGTTCTGATACTATCATAACTGTGTCCTTCCTCTTTTCATAGTAAATTTCTCTGACCCTGACAGGAAAACTGAAAATATTTTAGAATGGATCTTATGGTTTCAATTATCAAGCATCTATGAACTGTTATAATGGGATGCAGGTATAAAGGACTCCATTGTTTTGATTTTACGGTTGTTGTTGTTGTTCAATCATTTCAGTCATGTCTGAATCTTCATGACCCCATTTGGGGTTTTCTTGGCAAAGATACTAGAGTGGTTTGCCATTATCTTATCCAGCTCATTTTACAGAGGAGGAAACTGAAGCAAACAGGTTTAAGTGACTTGCCCAGGGTCACACAGCTAGTAAGTGTCTGAGGCTGGATTTGAACTCATGAAGTTGAGTCTTCCTGAGTCCAGGTCCAGTGCTCTATCCCTTGTGCCACCAACTTTGATTTTACTGTACTGAATTTATCACTTGTAATTGTCAACTTCCTAGCCTAGGCCACTAAGGCACATCAGTTGTTAGACCTGCCATCTCTTTGCTCATTGGTTTAATCATTAAAAAAAACACAACGTATTCATGTACAAGATTATGTCTGTATAGCATTACATCTTAACTGAATTATATGAGAACATATAGACTCAAAAGGGAGGATAGGATGAAGATGTGATGTGATTGATGTAAGACTTTTCATTTTTAATGGATTAATAAACTTCACTTTGGGGAAAAAAACGAGATTAGACTGTTTCCACTTAAAAGCTAAGAAATATGTGATTGGCTTTCAAATGTTTCCCATTGAGTAAAAGGGTATACTTAAAGGACTCATAATAACTGTAATTGTACTAGTAGCCCTAGAACTTTTGCTGTTATGCCAGTGAAAAACAATAGAAAAGGCCAAGTAAAGATCATTTTCCTTAATAATATGCTTTTTTTTTTATCCTGGGTGGGGGGAAGAGAATTACTGAATTTTGTTCAGAACCCTTTGAATATCCACAGATGCTTATCCATACAAATGCTTAAATATACTGACTTTGGATATGTTCTAGTCATTATTTTTAGTAGTTGTCTTTAAGATCTCAAGTTGGATTGAGGATTTTACATATTTTTGTTGTTATGTCATTTTAGTCTTGTCTGACTCTTCGTGACCTTATTTGGGATTTTCTTGGCAAAGATACTGGAAGGGTTTGACATTTTATTCTCCAGTTTATTTTTACAGATGAGGAAACTGAAGCAAACAAAGCTAAGTGACTTGCCCAGGATCACTGTCTGAGGCCAATTATGAACTCAGGTCTTCCTGATTCCAGGCTCAGTGCTCTATGCACTGTGCCATCTACCTGCCTATTTCATATATAGAATTTAACAGAGTTATTTTAATTAGTTATCAAGGAACTTTTAAATAAGTTTAAATGAAAATATAAAGAGGAAATAAATGCTACCCATCTCCTTCACATAACAACTTGAATCATGTACTTGAAGGTACATACATTATATATACATATATTGAGAAAAGAGAAGGGAAATGCTTGTAGTTCTCAGGATGACCAGAAATAGATCCCCTTTTCAAAACAATAGGTAAGGAAGGTTTTAATATTTTTATTTTTATTTTTGTTTGTTTTTGTTTTTTGTTTTTGCTAGGCAATGGGGTTGTGACTTGCCCAGGGTCACACAGCTAGTAAGTGTTATGTGTCTGAGGCTGGATTTGAGCTCAGGTCCTCCTGAATCCAGGGGCAGTGCTCTATCTACTGCGCCACCTAGCTGCCCCAGGTTTTAATATTTTTAAATCATTAATTTGGCATGCTAGAAAACAAAGACTTAGCTCAGTGAAATACTGTTATTCTCTAGAAGCAATATATTTGTATAGTTTTACAGATAAAAAACTAAAACTCCAGTAGCTTACTTGTCCAAGGAAATACAAGGACAGTGAATCTAGAGTTCAGTATTCTCTGTTAATCAGTAGAAATTGCAGCTTGCCCTATATAAATGGCCAAAGATCACTTTTTTTCTGACCAGATGGATTTACCGTTGAATTCTACCAAACATTTAAAGATCAACTAATTCCAAAATTAAATAAATTATTTGGAATAATAGGCAAAGTATCCTACCAAACTCCTTTTTTTTTTGAGGGTCATAAATCAGCATTTATTATTTAAGTTGAAGAACAGGTTATGAAGGGGGTGGGGGGGAGCCCAGGTGGACAGGAAAGAAGGGAGGAGACGGGGAGCCGAGAGCCTCTCCTGTGTCTGCTCCAGATGGGGTCGATCCTGATTTCTGAGCTTTGGTCCAGGGCACACAATGAAGCACATGATAAGATGAGGTTCCAGGGGCTACAGATTTAGGAAACGTCAAGAGATGGCCAAAGTTACACACCCAACCAGAGGTGAGGGCTGGGATTTTCCTTGGATCAGCAGCACCACTTCCTTTTAGGAACTGAAGCGTAGGGATAAGTTCCATCCCCCTCATTTCAGCTCTTATTCTTGTAGTTAAAGTCTTTGTGCTAATGAATTCTTTCCTCGCCTCTCTAACTTCTAGTACTTGGCTTCTAGTTTCTTTGAATATGCATCCAACTTGTAAGCGGCCTGCTACTTGCTCCTCAATTAAAGTGATCTGATCCAGATGAGCCTGAGGTGCTGCATGTTTCTGGTTTAAGTCCTTTAGGTTTCTACTTATGTTTACTGCAATATCTTTCATTTCTAGATACTTCAAACTAGTCAGTTTGTTCATATTTTCCAGAAGTTTATAGTCTTCACTGGTGGCTGTCAGCTTGCCTGTTAGGTACATGACCATTTTGGAGAACGTGTCCTGCACAGCTCCATGATGTCCGCCTCGGCGGGCTCTGTGGCCTCCTCGGTCCTCTCTACCACAGCATTGTCTAGGCCGGGGAAGGGAAGGAGAAGGGATGGAGGGAAGGATGGGGATGGGGGAGGGGAGACAAAGGGGAAGGGGGGAAAGGAGGGAAGAGGAGAAAAAGGGCCCTACCAAACTCCTTTTATGAAACAAATACGATGTTGACACCTACACCAGGAAAAGCAAAAACAGAAAAAGAAATTTATAGGCTAATTTCATTAATGAATATGGATGCAAAAATTCTAAATAAAATACTAGCCAGGAGACTACAACAATTTATCACAAAGATTATACATGGTGGCCAGGTGGGATTTATACCAGGAATGCAGAGATGGTTTAACATAAGGGAAATTATTAACAGGATTGATTATATTAATAACAAAAGTAACAAAAATCATATGACTATATCAATAGATGCAGAAAAAGCTTTTGACAAAATACAATACTCATTCCTATTAAAAAAACATTTGAAAACATAGGAATGAATGGATTTTTCCTTAAAATGGTAAGCATCTACCTAAAACCATCAACAAACATTATTTGTAATGGGCATAAACTAGAAGCCTTCCCAATAAGATCAGGAGTGAAACAAGGATGTCCATTATTACCAATCAGTTACTCACCCTTTCTTTTTTGCGTCAACTGAAGCACAATAAATTCTACTCCAACCTTTCATTTTAACTGTGTGTATCTCTCGTTCTTAGATGTGTTTCTTGTAAACAGCATATTATGGATTCTCATTTTTGATCAATTTCAGTCGCATTTAATCCAATCACATTTAATCCAACTCATTTTATGGGTGAGTTCATTCCACTCACATTCAAAGTTATAATTACTATTTGTGAATTTTCCTCCATCTATTGTCCTTCTTGGCCTCTTTTTACCCCTATCTTGTTACCTTATCTCTTCCCCTTACCCTCTCATTCCATATTCTACCCACTTTCTCTTTCCACCTACCCTCATAAATCTTAATCTACCACCCTTCTAAAAGTCCCTCCCCAACCCTGTCCCCCAGTTTCTTTCACCTGTCTACAAGTCCATAAGGCTTCTACATATCTCCAGATATACACGTTATTTCCTCTTCAACCCAGATACTATGAGAGTAAAGTTTCAACATTGCTAGCCCTCAGCCCCCCACCTGCTTCCTCTGTATCAGTTCTTCCTCTTGTGCCTAATTTTTATGAGATAATTGCTCCTTTTTACCTTTTCCTACCCAATTTTGTTTTTCAGAATTACCCCATCATATACCTCAGTCCCAACCTTTCTTTCAAACTACCCTAGTAGTTGATGATAGTTTTAAGAATACTGATTATATGTGTGTGTGTGTGTGTGTGTATTTGTGATGGAATACAATGTTCTCTTGGTTCTGCTCATTTTGCTCTTCATTATTTTGTGTAAGTCTTTCTGTGTTTTTCTAAGATCATTGCTCATCGTTTCTTATAGCACAGCAATATTCCATCAAAAACACACACACACACACACACACACACACACGCACATCCACAGTATTTAAATTGTTTTTTTCTTGTTGCTTGCAATATATTCTCCTTAAACTGGGAGTTTTGAAACTTGGCTATGACATTCCTGTAAGTTTTCTTCCTGGTATCTCTTTTAGGTGATGAACAGTAGATTTTTTTTCTATTTCTACTTTACCCTCTTGTTCTAGAACTTCAGGGCAATTTTCCTTAATTTGTTGTAATATTATATCCAAATTTTTTTTTTTGATCATAACTTTAAGGTAATCCAACAATGCTTATATTGCCTCTCCTTGATCTGTTCTCCAGATGAGTTGTTTTTCTAATGACATGTTTCAGAGTCTCTTCTATTTTTTCTAGTTTTATTATTTCTTGGTGTCTTATAACATCATTTGATTCCTTTTGCACAATTCTAGTTTTCAAGGAATTGTTTTCTTCCTTAAGATTTTGGACCTCTTTTTCCAATTGGTTAACTTTTGTGGGGACAAAAATACCCTGAATGACAAAAAGAGAAACTGAGGAAGAGTTCTGAGCCAGTAGCACTTATTAAAGGGACCTTGTCCCCTCAAATGAAGTGAATCCCAGACCTTCCTCATGTTCTGAGATGCTTCCTCCTTCCAGCACCTTATTTTTGTAAGGTTTAATACCAGATTTAATATTTGAACATTCTAGAGAGGCTACACAAAATACAGAATCCCATTGGTTGATAGACTTTGCTTTGCAGGCCAAAATTGATGCATCAGCTAGAAATGGTATGTCACCAAGGAGTCAAAAGTTGGATGAAGGAGGAAATATCTCCGCTGACTAGTTGGTCATAAGATGGATAAGCTCCTTCTTGTGTTGGGCAAGAGGAGATGGTACAAATCATGCATATTTTCCAGAAACAAATTGGAGGGACTTTCTGTATCATGCCACTTATACTTGGTTTGGTCATGGAATTTGAGCAAAATAGGATGGAGATATGCATATCAGCATTCTTGCAGTTTTGCAGGTAAGCTTCATAACTGGTAGACAAGTAGTGAACATTACATTAAAGTTTGAGGCCTATTATGGGGACTCTTCTATACAAACCTATATTCCTATGTGTTTTATATAAAATATGGCTTAATACATTGTTTATTCTTATACCTATAATTAGATGACTGATTAAATATCACTAGATGAGTATAGCAAAATAATTGCTGTCAATCATTACCCCTTATGGAATTATACTGAACTAATCCTTATTAATTAATTAATTATTAAATTTTGAGTAGTGGTTCAAAATGAACCATCTCTCACACTTCCTTTTCATAATTTTCTTGAATTGCTTTAATTTTTTTCCTAATGTTTCCTCGATCTTTCGTATTTGATTTTTTAATTCCTAGGGTTACACAGCTATTAAATGTCTAAATCAAGATTTGAATTTAAGTCTTCCTGACTCCAGGTCTAGGGCTATCCACTGTGCAATTTACCTGATGTTTTCTTCATTCATTTTCTTCATTTTCAAAGAGGACCAATAACATCACAGGATGATGTCTTAATTCACTCGTGAATTGGATTTAAGTGAGGCAGAGTTGCACAAAATTGCTAGCCTCACTCTCTCTTCCAAAATCATTGAAGTCCAGTGGCAGGAGAAAAGTCTAAGAATGTAATGGATGACCTTGGCATTTTCAATGTCCGACCAAGCTCTAAGCACTCTACTGCACCAGCTTCAGCTACCTTCATGGCTGTTGGAACAAATCATTCTCATTTGCCCATTCTGCTGGGGAAAGTCTTTACATGCTTGGGGTAGACGCCCCCTAACTCACTAACAGGTTTGAGGCATATCAGTTGCCCTCATCCTGCATTAGCCTGTCTGCTAAGATGGTTTTACTGGGACATTGGAGCCACAGGTGACAGTTGAACACCAGGTGGACCCCAAAGATGGATGAGAAGGCCTGAAAAGGGCTCAGCAAGTCCTCACGTCAAAGGTGCTAATCTTCCTTGAATATCCCATATACCTCATAGGTAGCCAAAATAGAGAAGCAAAAAAGCACAGCAACTTAGAGTTTGATAAACCCCAAATCTAGCTATTGGGATAAGAATTCAATTTTGACAAAATAGTATTTGGAAAACTGGAGAGCAATCTTGTAGAAACTGGTATGGATAAAACCTCACAGTATATACCAGGGTAAGCACCACATGGGTATGTGACTTAGACAAAAAGGGTAAAATCATAAACAAATTTAAAAAATAATGAAGAAAATAACTTTCAGGTCTATAAAGAGGGTTCAAACACAGGATGGAGATAGGAAAGATAAAGTGGGAAATTTTGATTACATAAAAATAAATGTTTTTGTATGAACAAACCAACTCTGTTAAAATCAGAAAGGAAGCAGGTAATTTTTTCTGATAAAAGACTCCTTTCCAAGTTGTATAGAAAACTGATTCAAATACTTACAAGAGCATTCTTCTAATTGATAAATTAAAAAAAAAGGATGTGAAAGGGGAAATCCAAGCTATCAAAAGCTATATGGAAAAAAGTTCTAAATCATTAATAATTAGAGAAATGCAAAGTGAAGCAACTTTGAGGTCTGTACTTCTAAAAACCATTAACTCCTACTCAAAGGTATTATTCCATTCATCTTAGAGCTGAGCTGCCCTGACTATAAAGTGCAAACTCACCTAACCCAACCATATCTAACCAGTCTCCTTTCCTGCTTTAGGTAAGTCTCCTCTTGACTTCCTGCCATTTCCCCTGCCTCCTCTACCCGGAAAGTCACCCCCTCCCTTTTACACATCTACTTTTGTTCTGAGAACAGTAACCGAATCAATACTACAATTGCTTCTGAAAAGGGCATGACAATAGACTTCATTATTGCTCTCGATATAATGACTCCTTAGAGCAACCTATGTGCTTTCCCTTCCTACTAAAATAAAAGCTACTTGAGGGCAGGAATTGTCTCACTTCTGTATTTGCAGTCCCAATGCTTAAAACAGTGCTTCACACATGGTAAGCCCTTAATAAATGTTTTTAAATTAATTCTTGTTCCCATTTTAGCTAAAAGAATCAAGTTGGGACATGAAAATTAAAAAAAAAAACCATAATTTAGAAGAAAACTTGACAGTAACAAATCCACATAGCTCTCTCCAATGTGTTTTTGATAGCTGCAATAGGCAAAATGATCTAGCTGAAGAAATAAAAATTCACCTGAGCAACATGGAAATAGAGACCTCATTTTGTGTTACACTCCTGATGAGAATTAGAATGCTCTAAATATGTATAACTGATGAATCACCGATGACAAGTGATGAAATAATACCACTATGAAGATAGAAAACACCCACTTAGGTTTGCAATAATCCTATATAGAAGGGTCCAGTTTGTGTTACATTGCTCTAAATATCTGGCATGCTTGATATTTATATAAAGGAATCAAATAGGAGTCAAAGTATTGTTGTTCAGTCATGTCTTACTCCTCCTGACCCCATTTGGGATTTTCTTGGCAAAGATACTGGATACTTGCCATTTCCTTCACCAGCTCATTTTACAGATGAGGAAACTCAGGCAAATAGGGTGAAGTGACTTGTCAGTAAGTGTCTGAGGTTTGATTTGAACTCATGAAGATGAAACTTCCTGGGGGCAGGTAGGTGGCACAGTGGATAGAGCACCAGCCCTGAAGTCAGGAGGACCTGAGTTCAAATCCGGCCTCAGACCAAACACTTGACACTTACTAGCTGTGTGACCCTGGGCAAGTCACTTAACCCCAATTGCCTAAAACAAAAACAAAAACAAACAAACAAAAAAACCAAGATGAGTCTTCTGATTCCAAGCCCAGTAATCTGTCCTCTCTGCCACCTAGCTGCCCTTGAGTTCAAAGTAGGAACTTAGAAATCTAAGTGTAACACTGACTGCTGTGGCTTCCCATTGTCTATAGGTCAGATATGTCACATTTTCATCCCTCCTCCCAAGGTTCTTCAGTACCTTTAAGGGGATTTGGAAGCAACTGGGATCTCTGTCCATGTAGGCCCAACACTTTGGTGTGCTAGGCATGTTACATTGCGTTTTCCAAAATTTCTAATGATTTCTTAATTACCATATCCAATGACTTTTTTTCTCAATCTTCATCCTCTAGTTCAAGTCCTTAGCACTTGAATTATTGCAGTAACTTCCTAATTGGTCTCCCTGACTTAAATCTCTTCCTTCTCTAATCCAGTCATATTCTTAAAGCACAAGCCTGACGCTGTTACTCTCCTAGGTCCAGGGGTTCCCTAGCATAAAATGCAAACTTCTCTGGAATTAAAAACCTTTCATAGCCTGGGTCTGATCTAGCTTCTCAGGCTTTTTATATATGACTCTTGTTCATGAAATCTACCATCTAGCTAGATGGACTTTTTTTTGCTGTTTTTTCACATATGACATTCTATCTTCCATATGGTTCCAGAGAAGAAAGTGAGGCTGGTGATTTTGCACAGCCCTCCCTCTCTTAAATCCGATTCACTTACAAATCATGGCAACAACTCCCTGATATCGTGGTCCTCTTTGAGAACGAAGGAGGAACAACAATTTGTGCTATCGCCATGCCTGGAAGGCATTCCAGCCTCACCTTTGCCTGTGGCTCCTTACTTTCCTTCAAAGTCGAGCTCAAAAACCACCTCCTACGTGAGGGAAATGTCTTCTGATCTTTCCAGCTGCTCGTGTTCCCCCAGTTTCTTTGTATTTATTTTGTCTATACTGTGTTAAGCACTGGAAATACAAATACGAGTGAAAAGAAACAGTCCAGCTCTTCAGGAGCTAGTAAAGGAGGAAGGGAGGAAGAATGAGAGAGACTCCAGAGGAGTGTATCGTCATGGGAAATGACATTGGCCTGGACAACCCCCTTAAATCGAGATTCTGGGAAGATCTTCCAATCAGAGGGGAAGAGGATGCTTCCGAGGTGTGAGTTTCAGGGCTGAGATGACCTTCCGGGATGAGGAGGGGATGGACACTCCCTTCACCTGCTCTCAAAGTCTTCCTCAAACCATAAGCTTAGCTGGAAGGAGAGAGTGAATTTCTGCCTTGGGAGCATTTTGTGAGTACGATTATTTCCAGCTCAGCAGCAAACACCGGTGCACGTTCCGCAGTCGAGAGCCAGCCCCTCCATTCCATGTTCTCAAGAACGTCCAGAAACAAGCTTGCTTTGCAAACATCCTCATGGGTTATCCACCGGTGCTCCCAGGATAGGACTGTCATATGCCAGACCCTCAGTAAACTCAAGCTCACACCCCAAATGAGTGATAAGGCTGAGATTGGAACACAAATATCCTGCCCGACCCTTCCAGTCCCTTACTTTCCACGAGCCCACACTAACCATTTGGTGCTGACTACGGTCAACGAAGGAAGGGCGAAGGTTGCTGTCCCCATGGGGCATTTCTTTTCTGGTCACTGGATGGCAGACGGTTTGAAAGCCTCTAAAATTCCTAGCAATCAGGAAACTTTCCCCGCCTTGGGGGGGGCGGAGCTGGGGGTGCCAAACCTCCTCAATCTACTACTCTACAACAATTCCCAGGGTGGTGCGGAGCACGTTGGCAGCGACTTGTGAGACAGGGGCAGGATGCACTTCTGCTGGGGCGACAACTCCTTCGGGCAGCTGGGCGTCAAGGCAGCGCGGAGGGGCAAGGCTGGGCAGGTGAGATGCCAGCCGGGAGCCAGCCTAGGCAGCAGGGATTTACTGCAGGCTGCTTGCGGGGAGCGCCACTCGCTGCTGCTGCTGTCCGACGGCACCGTCTGGTCCTGCGGGAGCAACGACTGTGGGCAGCTGGGCAGGAAGAACACTCGGAACTGTGAGTGGCCAGGTAAGAAGGGCCAGGAGCCGGGGCTGGCAAAAGCTTTGGGGTGGCAGGACCCGGGCTTGGGCAAAGTTTGGGGAGCCTTAGGGACATCTAGGGTGACAGAAGTTTTGATGGAAAGTTAACCATGTGTATGTGTACCCTATATCAGATTGCTTGCTGTCTTGGGGAGGGAGAAAAGGCTCCCCTTGGGAGCGGACGAAGGGAGGGAGAAAAATTTGGAACTCAAAATCTTTCAAAAAATAAATGTTGAAAATTGAATTAAAAAAGATTTAAAAAAAAATAAAGTTAATGACGATGAGCTTAAAGAAATACATTCAGGAGCAAACTGAATCCTCTCGGTCGCAAAAAGCGAGATTGGCGGAGGTGGGCTCCCCAGGCATCTCCATCCTGGCCACAGCTGCATCCTCTGTGAGCTCCTTTTTGCCGTCAGTGAGTACGGCTAGTTTCAGTTTCCCGAGGTCTCGTGAAATGAAACTGAGAAACAAAACGAGGCAACGAGCTCTTTCGTTTTCTTTTTTCTGATGTCATCATCTCTCTTCCCGAGTCAGCTCTTCGTATCTACAAAGAGGAACTCGATTATTGAAGGCAGAGTTCCAAAACACAGCACGTGCATCGAACGGTTTCCCCAGGCATGACTTTATGGGAGTGGGGCAGGAATTTATTTGTGAAAATTTTAAAAAATAGCCAGATGGGGGACCCAGTCAAATTGGATGCTTAAGTAAATTATGCTTTTATACCATTTAAGATCCAGACATTGTTAATGTAGTGGGGGGGAAAGACTGTGAAGCATAATATAGGTAGATTAGCGGGGCAAACTTTCTTTTTGGGAGGAGGGCACAAAAGGAAATCCCGCTTGCTCCAGAACCTTAATATTGTTTCCTCCTAAAGTGGGAGTCCCTGCCCATTCCCTTTTTTTTTTCAGGATGCACTTCCCACTCTTCTCTTTCCACTAAAGTAGTCCTCTTCATTATGGGGTGGAGCTAACCCTAAATTTTGGAGGTTACATTAATAAAGCCCAAGCTTTAGCAGGTCCTGCCAAAATGGAAAAGCATCCAGTATTAGCTAACAACCTGATAGATGGCAAACAGGTAATGATCTTTTGGCCCCAGCGGCTCTGGAAAGCTGTTCTCTCAAAAGATGCATTGTCATATGCATTGGTCAAAGAACGTACAATATCCTTGAAATTTGGAGTTATACACCACCGGTGCCAGCTCTCAAGTAGTGAGGTATATTCTAATATTTTATATAATATAGAAAATTAACCTTAACCTTCAAGTAACATGAACCAACACATGCTTTCTTTGCCATTTTAATGATCTTTGCTAGCACCATGTTAGGATGATAACATGGAATGGTTTAATAGCTCCCCGAGGTATTTTTTAATGGTATTATTC
This sequence comes from Vombatus ursinus, assembly GCF_900497805.2. Taxonomy (NCBI): domain Eukaryota; kingdom Metazoa; phylum Chordata; class Mammalia; order Diprotodontia; family Vombatidae; genus Vombatus; species Vombatus ursinus. The sequence goes on along the minus strand of NW_020949753.1, from coordinate 4,296,314 downwards.
TGAGAGGTACAGCATTTCAAATCAATACCAAAATTCTCTTTTCTGTCCAGAAACTCTTGTTTTCTTTCATACACATGCACACACACACATAGGATTACATATGAGGATTGTATATGAATTTGTGAATCTCCATTTCATTGCTTTTTGAAAAAGCATATAATAATCTCCCATGATACTTTCAAAAGTGTCCTACTTGGCCGGGCTTCCTTCTGGACTTCTCTCTGCTCCCTTGAGTGCATTTAAAAAATGTTGCAGTGGTCATAAATGAAATGTACCTGTGGTTAAATTTAATAAATTTGTGATTCCCCCTCCCCCCACTCCCTAAAGCACCAATTCAGGCACTGAAAACTCAAGAAGTTGTTTTGGTCAGCTGTGGAAAAGAGCACTCCTTGGCCGTTTGCAAAACAGGAAGGGTCTTCTCGTGGGGATCTGGTTCTGAAGGGCAGTTGGGCATCAAAGAATTTAAGAAACAAAATTTTATACCCAAGTAAGTATTCTGATGTGACTTTGGGTGTATTGTAAGCCTATGTCTCCATTTTCTGTGTATATCATTATAGATGATTTGTGAGGGTAAATTAAATAATAGTCAATGTCTAATTGTGCATAAATTATCTGCTTCATTAATTTTCTAAGGCAAATTTTAACACTAGGAAGGAAAGGACCTCCTAGTTATTTACTCAAGGAATGTCAATTAATCTTAATTTTGAGTGGCAAGTGCAAAGTGAAGCATAGGATGTCTGTAACAACACAAAACCACTACTTCCTCATTGGGACCTCAGGCACACGCCCTCTCCTTCTTAAGGTGGCCCCCTAACTCGTGAATACATATACATGAACTGGGTTCAGCTCTGAGAAGTCAGGCTTCTAAATAGAAGGGTCAGGCTCTTTTTTTTTTCTTACTCTCTGACTCTTTAGGCCCCTAAATCAAAGCTCAGGGGAAAGTCACTGAAAGCCTAGGTTTAGTTTATACCCAGGGTCTTCCTAAAAAGGAATTGGAAAGTACTCAATAGGGGCAGGTAGGTGGCACAGTGGATAGGGCACGGGCCCTGAAGTCAGGAGGACCTGAGTTCAAATCCACCTCAGACCAAACACTTGACACTTACTAGCTGTGTGACCCTGGGCAAGTCATTTAACTCCAATTGCCTGAAATTTAAAAAAAAAAAAAGGTATTCAATATACACTAAAGATCAGGTAAAGGAGAGCTATTTATTTCTTCCACATACAAAAAATTCTTAAAACACAGAAGGCTCAAAAGCACATGATAGCAAAGATGAACAATTTGTAGCCACTATTATACTTTCCCAGGAAGTTGATCCCTAAAACATCAAAACATGAAACATTCTATGAGACTTGGCACTTGGAGAAACTGGACACAGAGGCTCCCAAGTGCCTCTGCTGAGGCTTTTCTGTCCTGAGATGCTAGAAAGATCCAGTGTTCTGACCCTCAAAGATCAGTGGCAAGTGGTAGGGGTGGGGGTGGGGAAGATAACCTGGGAAAGCAGAGGCTACTTACAGTATCCAGGGGAGGCTAGCCACAGTGGCATATGCCTTTAACCTCTGCTCCTTAGGAGACTGAGGTGAATGAGGCTGTTGTAAGTAGGGAGCTGCAGCTGGCCAAACTGGTCAGGATCAAGTGTCTGCACTAAGTCCGTTACCAATATGGTGATCCTTCAGGAGTTAGGTGTGGTGGGGTAGGATGCAAAGTATTAGACTGCCTCAGGAATGGCAAGCCAGCCCAGGTTAGAAATAGGTTGTTACAACTCCTGTGCTGATTCTTGGTGAGCTTGGGCTGTAAGTGGTTGCGTGTCCAGCCTGGGAAAGCTAAGGTATCCCTGTGTCAAAAAAAAAAAATAATCCCCAAAACTTAAAAACCCTCAGAACAGAACCAATCCACACCCTCCCTAAACCTTGGTTTTTCTTATTCAACTCCCACAATGCTCTAGAGAAAATCAAAGAATACAGTATACCGAAAGCCAAAGGAGCAAGGCCTATAGCCAAGAACACCTTACAGAGGGGGAGAAAGGGACATTAGACATTTCTGATGAAAAGACAAGAGTTGAGTAGGAACTTTGAAATACAAGCGCAAGAGAAACCTAAAAAGGTAAATTTATTTGAGCCATTGGAAAGGGGTTGTGTAATGATGTTGTGCTAACATTTTAATAGGCAAGAAAAGACATGTCTCTTCAAAACCTTACTATCTTTAAAGGCTATTGGAGTTAAATAAGAAAAACCAAGGCTTTGGAAAGGTGTGGATTGGTTCTGTTCTGAGGGTTTGAAGAAGGAAAAGAGAAAAGAGGGCAAAAGGAAGATTAGACTAATGTAGAAAGAGGAAGAAGGGGTGGAACTTTCTATTTCCCATTAATTGAAGAGTTTGAGAAGACTATATAAATATAGATGAAAGGATAGGTGAAATTGGCATCAGATTAACCTCATTTTTATCCAAAATGAACAAACATACACAAAGAGTTTGGTGCAGGGCTGTATCAGACTCTACAGGGAAACATGCAGGAATTAGGTGGGAGGGTAGGGTTAAGATGATATTGGGGACTGTGAGAAAAAAATAAAATACTATTTAAAAGGTGGGGGCGGGGAGATGATATTGGGGAAGTTATACACACAAGCAGAACAAACTTCCTGATCCTGAAGGGAGGTATTAAAAGATATGGAAGATGAGGGTGGGGGTTTGGGGGGAGGCAGTCAAGAAATAAAAATCCAAGATAGTGTTTTAGATTGTATTTTAGAAAATTGGAGAATGGCCAAACAAATTATGGTATGTGAATGTAATGGAATGTTTTTGCACCATCATAAAAGATGAAATTATTTCAGAGAATCCTGGGTTGAATAAACTGACAGTAAAGTAAGCAGAACCAGAACAATTTATACAAGGACAACAATACTGTAAAGAAAATCAACTTTTAAAAACATAAGAACTCTGATCAATGCAGTAACCAACCTTGAGTCTAGAGGACTTATGATTAATCATATCAGCCATGACAGAAAAGTAATGGACTCAGCACACAGAAAAATACAATCATTTTTGGATATTGTTACTGTGTGGATTCATTTTGCAGTGAGCTGCATTAATGAACTGTTTAAATATTTTTCCCATCATTTTTTGTTAAAGGGAAATTCTGGATCTTTCCAGTGTCAAAATAATACAAGTTTCTTGTGGACTTTATCATTCCATAGCATTGGCACAAGGTAAAAGCTTTGTTTTCATGGTAATTAATTTGTAATAAACACTTGCTTTTTTTAAAAATTTGCTTGATAATTGACACATTTTACTGTGTTGATATTTATTTTTAGTGAATTAAGAAGGTTGTGACTCTCTAACTTTAAAAGGTCTATTCCATTTTTATTTTTATTTAACTCATTAATTTTTTATTTATTATTTTATTTTTAAAGTATGAAATAAAATTAGCATTTTTATAACATAGTGGAATTAAAAAAAAGATGATTGTACATGAAACTTATGTACAACTTGCTATTCCTTTTAAGTACATAACAAAATTATCATGTAAACGTCTTTTTTTCCCTTTTTTTCCTTTTCCACCTCTTTCCCTCTCCCCAGGCTACCACTAAACACAAATGTATTTTTTTCCTAGTGTGTATAGTTAAATATTCATTTTCCCCCTTTCCTATAGTAACATAACTTCATCACAGTTTTGTTTCCTAAAAGAAATCTGCTAATGGTTGAACCTTAACTAGTATGTCTCCCCTGCAAGTTGGTTATATCTGCCAGTCCTATGAGATGTCTTTTAGCATTGGTTCAGGAGCTTAGTCTGAACTTAAACACACTGGGGAAAAGCAGCCACTTTGTAGGTCATTGAACTGACAGTTTTAATGCAACAGTCAATGAGCATTTATTAAGCACCTACTGTATACCAAGAGCTGTGCTAGTCATTAGAGATACAAAAACATAAATGAAATAGTTACCTCAAGGAGCTTATATTCAATAGAGGGAGAATATTCTGTAGGGAGGACAACACAGAGAACATATGGAAACTGCAGGGGGGTAGTGTTATCTAGATTCCAGAATGCTTTAGAAGGGAAAATATGCTTACATTTGCTTGTATTTTTTGAGTTTTTGTAGAACCCTAGTTGTTTTTTTATTGTTTTTATAAGACTCGAAGTGATCAACTCTGGCAGTTCTGTCCATCTTTGGCTCTTTAGGGTGACCTCTTTAGGGCCAGAGAGGGGTTTCTGATTCCCCATGCTGGGCTATCATGAGCTACTTCCTAATAACCTGAACAGATCTAGAATGATGGCACAGTATGACTGCACCATGAACCCCTCAAAGGAGGATTGCTGCATTTTGCATGCAATAAGTAGAACTGTTCAAATCAATAGCAGACTATGAGCTAAAGATTCTATCACTATATGTTAGGCATAACTAACCTTTTTGCATCTGGAAAATATTAGTAGTTCTCCAAGATATTATAAAGTGTTATAAATCAAATTTATGACTTATGAGTCATAAATTGTAGGAGTAGACTTATGAGTCTAACTTTTGGCATCCCAATGAAAAGTATCCATCCCAATGGAAAGATGTTGGTCTTGGAATCAGAGAGACCTGGAATCAAGTCCTGCCTGTGAGATACACACACACACACACACACACACACACACACACACACACACACACACTAAAAGAGTGTTATGGACTTTAAAGAATATCTAGTCCAATACTTACGAAGAAAGTCAAGTTGAGAGAGCTTAAGTGAGCCAAGGTTGCAAGGGTAGTAAGTGTCAGAGGTAGGATTTCAATCTAGGTCCTTAAATTCCAGATCCAATTGTACCTTGATACTTTTAACCATTTCATGCCACTTAGCCTCTTAATGTTCCAGGCTTTGAGAGCTCTGGGACTCAATAAATTACAAATGAGTTGCCAGTCTGCATCAAGTTGAGGAGTTTTCTATACTGCAAGTTCCCTATACTAATGAAATCCTATGTCAAAAAAAATCACATCATTAAGAGGAAAAAAATCCATCTCCTCAACTTCAGAGTGGAAAGATGACGGATATTTATGTCTTCTTGTTCTTTCACTCTACCTCCATTTAAGTTAATCCCCCAAGTTGATTTCTGCCATGTTCTTAAAAGTATATAGCATTGTGAGATGCTTCGTAGTCAATTTTAGTATTGCAATATAGCTGAAACCCAAAATTTTAAAATTTTATTTGTGTGTGTGTGTGTGTGTTTGCAGATGGCAAAGTATTTTCATGGGGAAAGAACCACTATGGTCAGCTAGGCCTGAAGGAAAATGTCTCCCTTCAAACCAGACCTCAATGGGTGAAATCGCTTAATGGTATTCCTATGGCTCAGGTTGCAGCAGGAGGGGATCACAGCTTTGCCCTCTCTCTCTCTGGTACTCCATATGGCTGGGGACGGAACAATGTGGGCCAGCTGGCCCTCAGTGGCAAGAATGCACCAGGTAATGAAATATTTTTGTCTTTCCAATAAGACATTGTCTTTTCAAGGTGAGAGGTCAGCCTTGTAAAGGATTCTTCAATAGAAAGGTCAATTATGAAAGAATCTTGGTGTGGGGATCTTTTTCAGGAGGTGATTGGTGGGTTCTTTCAATTTCTGTTCTCTGATTCTAAGATGTGGGGGTAGTTTTCCTTCGTAATTTCCTGAAATATTCTTTCTAGGCTCTTTTTTTTTATTATGCTTTTCAGGTAGTCCAATAATTCTTACATTATTTCTTTCAATCTATTTTCCAAGTCATTTTTTCTTTTCTTTTTTCATTCTTCTGACTTTGTTTTATTGCTTCTTGATATTTCATAGAGTCAAGCTTCCACTTGCCCAATTCTAATTTTTAAGGAATTATTTTCTTCAGAGAGTTTTTGTGCCTTTTTTTTTCCATTTGGCCAATTTTGCTTTTTAAGGAGTTCCTTTCTTCAGTGAATTCTTGTGCCTCTTTTACCATTAGGCCAATTTTCTTTTTTAAGGTGTTATTTTCTTCAGTATTTTTGTTTGTGTCTTGTTTACCAAGCTATTAATTCTCTTTTCATAATTTTCTTGCATCGCTCTTATTTCTTTTCCCAATTTTTTTCTTCCCTTTTATCTCTTTCTTTAACTCTTTCAGGAATTCTTTTTAGGCTTTTGTCCAATTATCTTTTTTCTTTAAAGCTTTGATTGTATATGTTTTCACATTATTGTCTTCTTTTGAGTTTGTGTCTTAGTCTTCTCTGTCATCATAGTAGATTTATATGGTCATTTTTTTTTTTGCTCATTTTCCAACCTATTTCTTGACTTTGAACTTTATGTTAAAGTTGCGCTCTACTCACTTGGGGATGGGGGTGAGGAGGCACCTCCTAAGCTTCAGGATTTTTCCTGCTACTGTTTTTAGAGCTAGTTTTGGGGATCTGCAAGGTTTTTTAATGTTTCCAAGGTGTTATTTGGAAAAAAAGGTGTTACTTAGATTCTGAGAAGAGGTGCATTCACTGCTCTCCTGGTCTGCACTCTGCTGTTTACCTAGGAATGGTCCTTGTCCCCTGCAGTCACAAGCACAAACATTCCTTTTGGCCCTGGAATTGCAACCAGAGCCCTTACTCCCTTGTGACTGACCACAAGTGCTCCTCTCTGCCCAGGAACTACTACCCAGAACTGCATATGGGCAATAGAGTTGCCAGTCAATGCCAGCTGTACCCAGGGCCAGCAAAGGGTCCTCTGTAATCTCTTTCTGATCCCCTCTTACTATCTCTGGGCTGACAGCTCCTGAAGCTGCTGCTGCAGCTGTGCAGCCACTTTAAAGGCCCACCATTGGTACTGCAATCATGTACGCTGTGGGCCAGCCCCCACCGCAGTGTCACAGACCTCTCCTATCAACCTCCTAAATTGTCCTAAGCTGGAAAAATGTCTCTCCTCAATTTTTGTTGGCTCCGCTGCTCTGGAATTTGAAGCATTATTTTCAAGGTGTTTGAAGGGGAGTGTTGGCTGGGTTGCTGCCTCTAATCTGCCATCTTGGTTCCACTTCCTTTTAAATGTTGATGATTTATGAATTTCACAAGTTCACTGAAGTCATTAATTGTTTTGATTAATTTTTTTAGTTGCTCGGAGGATGAGACATCTCTCCCTAAAATGAATTTGTGATATACTCTCCCACTAGAATCAAAGGGAAAGTAGGCTCAAAATTAGAGCACGTATGGCAGAGGGAGATAACTTATGGCTCCTAGAAATCCTCTTGCTCATGTAGTTTTTCTGCTTAGCTCCTTGTAGCACCCTGAATCTGCCTTTCTTCATCTTATCCAGTCTCTCCTTGGTTCTCAGTGAAGACACTCCTGTCAGCTGATCCAGCCTGGAGGATGCTGCTGGGTGTCAATGCAAAGATTAGAAATCCACAATACTCTTCAAAGCTCATAAAATTCTCTTCCCACCTGGGGGAGATGGGGAGGAAGAGACTTAGATCACTGTGGCCAAGGCACTGTCCTTGGCCCCAAGCAATTCCTTCTCAGAGAATCTTGGCTAGAAGCTTCTACCACTAAGCTTCTACATGTTAAAATCCCTAATTTTAATTAGTGTGTTATTTTTATAAAAGTTCTGCAAGACATTATCACTTCCTTCAGCTTATCTGAACATGTTTCCTGTGTAATATCACTTTAGTTCATCCAGTGACTTTCAACACCATCTAAATTGATGAAGTGCTTTTTGTATTGAGCCTAAGGCCTATGACTGATTATGCCTAGTGAACAATTGATATATGTTTGTGTCACTTGCTTTAAGTGGGATGGGAGCAATTGTCAAATCTGACCCTCATGGGCCCTTATACAGTTCTCTAAGGAATCTTTTGAAAACCTTAAAGAGTTTCCCAAGTAGTTAAAGTTAGAAACTTCCCCAGATGTGAATAGGGCATATTTGTTTGTTTTCCAATAGTACTCTAACCATATTGTGTAAACTTTGAGAAACATAGTGTGAAAGCTAGTTCTTGGTTGCTTTTAAGTCAGTAATAACTGAGTTTTGGATGGGTGTGAAGCCTGACTGTATCTAAGGCTTCAGGTGTCCTCATCAGAGATGCTAATGGACTAATTTTTTTCTTTCCTATGTTACCTCTTTTCTCCTGCTTGAATCTTATTAACCGAAATGAAACCTGAAGCTTTTTTTAAATGTATGATAGAAATTCTTTTTTCCTTCAATAGAGCAAATCCACAAACCTTGTTCCATTGATGAACTGAAGAGTCTTCATGTGACATACATCAGCTGTGGGGATGAACATACAGCTGTCCTCACCCAGGTAATAACAAACTTAAGCTTCTTAGAAATATAACAAAGTGTGTATATATGAGGGTGTGTGTGTGTGTGTGTGTGTGTGTGTCTGCATGTGTGTGTGTGACTGCATGTGTGTGCATGTATGTGTGTGTGTGTGTATGTGTGTGTACTGAATATTACTCTGTTTAAAAGGGAAGGAGAAGAAATATCTGGAGAATATCATTATTGTGGTTTGGAAGTCAAAAGATAAGTGTTCTATTCTCTGTTGAGCCACCAGGAGAATAACCTGTGTGACCAGAGATAAGTCACTTAACCTTTCTGGGCCTTAATCTCCTCAGCTATAACAAGGAAGTTAGATTAGATGATTTTCTATAAGGTTCCTTCCAGCTCTAAAACTCAGTGTTCTTATGTTAAAGTTAAAAGTGGGGGGCTTCAGTATACTCCTTTTAGACCTAGACAAATCTAACAAAAAGACAAACAACAAAGAAATTAAAGACTTAATCAGTTGAAAGAACTTAGAACTTTGGAAAATTAGAGATGATAGATTTCTGTTGACTACTAAATGGGAGTAGAAAAGAGTTTATATATTTTTAAGCTGGTTATTTTACCTTTACAAAAATTGAACATGTATTAAAGGATAAATACCTCACCCCAAAATGTGGAAAAGTAAAAATTTTAAATACATTATTTACTGAAAACAATGCAATAAAACTATGTTTAATAAAGGTTCATTTAAAAAAGAATTTAAAATTATTTATTTAGTGACTAACAATTACAAAAAACTGGTGAATCAAAGTACAAAATATAGAAACAGTAGAAAATTTCATCAAGGAAAATTATAATAAGGTAACATATGGGATTCAGTTAAAGTAATCCTTAGAGAAAAATGTATATCTTCAAATTCTTTTGCTTACAAAAAATAAAGAACAAATCAATGAATTGGGCACACAATTAAAAAAAAAAAAAAAAACAAATCAACTTTCCCAACAAAGCAACAAAGTAGAAATTCTAAAAAAACCAAAGAAGAGATTAATAAAATTAAAAGAAAAAGAATCCAATGAATTAATAAATAAAACTATAAGTTGGGGGATACTAATGAAATAGATAACCAATATGATTTTTTTTCAAAGAGAGGTGAAACAAATTATTCATATCAAAAAAGAAGAATTCACTACAATGGAAATAAAAATAAAGGCAATAATAGGAACTACTTTGCCCAATTATGTGTTAACAACAATTATAACTTAAAGGAAATGGATAAATTCTTACAAAAATATAAAATACCCAGATTAACAAAAGAAGAAATGATCACTTAAATAACACAAAACCTTGAAGTACTACATAAATACTAGCTATTATTACAATTGCAAAAATGAACTTATCAATCCATAAATGAACTCACAAAGAAAAAATTCAAGGAAATTTCAATATTGTAGAAACAGTTTACAAAATAGAAAAAGAAGAGATCTTTACAATCTCTTTCTGTGATACAAATTGCTAAGCCAGGTAGAGATGAAGCAGAGAGAGAAAACTGTGTACTGGTATCTTTAATAGATATTTAGACAAAAATTTTAAATAAAATATTAGCAAATAGGCTACAGCAACATATTAGAAAGATTATATACACTATCACCATGTGAAGTTTATACCAGGAATAGAAGACAAAAACATAATAAACTATATTCATAGCGTAAGTAAAAACCACATGGTTACATCAATAGATGTTGAAAAAGAGCTTTGACAAAAACCCCATACATATTACTGTTTTTTATTTTGTATTTTCCTAGAAATCATAGGAAGAAATGGACTTTTCCCTATCAATGTAAATAATATCCTTCTAAAACAAAAGCTGACATTATATGTAATTGTTAACAGTTAAAGGCTTTTCTAGTGAGCAAAGATGATCATTATCACCTTATGACTTAGCATAGCACTCAGAATGCTAGCTACAGCAATAAGACAAGAAAGAGAAATCAAGGGAATAAACTTAGGCAAAGAGGAAACACAAATATGACTTTTTGCAGATGATAAAATGATTTATATAGAAACCTCTGAAGTCTCAACTAGAAAATTCATTTAAATAATTAATGACTTCAGCAAAGTTGAAAAATACAAAACAAACTGACACAAATCATTAAGTACTCCTATATATTACCAACAAAATCCAGCAGAAGAAACAGAAAGAGAAAGTTACTTCAAAATAGGTGCAAAATGTTTAAAATACTTAAAAGTATATCTTCCAAGAGTTACCTAGGTATTTTATGAATTTAATTATAAAACACCCTTCGGAGAAATAAAGAAATAAAAAAATAAAGATAAATAACTGGAGAAGTAGCAATTACTTATGAATAGGCTGAGCCAATAGAATAAAAAAATACTAATTGAATTCATGCACTTATTTAGTGCTATTCTAATAAGACTGCCAAAAGATTACATTATAGAGCTAGAAAAAAATAATCACAGAATTCTTCTGGAGAAATAAAAGGTCAAGAATCTCAAGAAAAATAATGAACAAAAAAGTGGGAAGGAAGAGAGCTTAGCAGTACCATATCTTAAGTTATACTACAAATAAGTAATCATCAAACTTTTTTAGTACTGCTTAAAAGATAGAGACATCCATCAATGCAACAGATTAGTTACCCAGCATATGGAAACAAACAAACACAGTAGCTTCTTGTTCAATAAACCCAAGGACCCCAGCTACTGGGCTAAGGACTCATGATTTGGCAAAAGCTTCTGGGAAAATTGGAAAGTAGTTTGGCAGAAATTAGCACACCATATGCCATATATCGTATATTATACCACGTACTAAGATAAATTCAAAATGATTTAGAAGAGAAAGGAAATTACCATTCAAATCTGTGGATAGTGGTCATGTCCAAAGAAGGGTTAGAGAGAATCACCAAAAATAAAATGAACAATTTTAATTATATAAAATTTAAAAGATTTTGCACAAACAAAATCAATGCAGTTAAAATTAGAAGGGAAACAATGAACTAGGAGGGAAGTCTTTGCAGCAAATGTCTCGGATAAAGTTCTTATTTTCAAGATATGTAAGTAACTGAATCAAATTTATAAGAACAATCAACTTTCCTCAAAAGAAAAATTCTCAAATGATATGGACAGGTAATTCTCACAGAAAGAATTTCAAGTTATCAATAATCATAAAAAAAACCTCAAATCATTAATAATTGGGAAAATGCAAATTAAAATAACGCTGAGCTTCTATTTCATAGCCCACCAGATTGGCAACAGTGACAAATGTTGGAAAGGCTGGGAGAAAACAGGCACTCTGATGCACTGTTGGTGAAATTGTGAATTGGTCCATGTATTCTGGAAAGTGATTTGGAACTATGGTCCCCAAATCATTAAATTGTGCATATCCTCTGATCTGTGATACCACCACTAGGCCTATAGAGATCAACCTTCTGCTTCCTCTAAAGCCAAAGAGATCAAAGAAAGAGGGAAAGGATCTATAGGTACGAATAATATTTATAACAGCTATTTCTGTGGTAGCAGAAGTAGGAGAATAATTATTATATAATGGCCACATTATAAAGAAATATTTGAAAGATTTTTGAACATCAATATAATAACAAACTAAGATCCCAAGAGACAAAAATGAAGTTTACTGACCCCCTCCTGCCATAGACATGATGGATACAACATGAAGACATATGTTTTTGGACATTATTTATACAGAAATTTGTTTTGCTTTTCTATACATAATTGTTTGGAGTGGTTTTTTTTTTTTAATTTTGTCCAATGTTGGGAAAGGAGGGAACATAAGGAAGAGAAAATAAATGCTTGTTTATTTTTTTCTTAATAAATTTGAGGGAAAAGATCCTATGATTCTCAATAATCCTTCAAATGTGTATGCTATTGTTATTCTCATTCCTCTTTACCAATGAAGAAACTGAGACCTGGAGGGTCTAGGTGACTTGTCCAATTTTGCACAGCCAGTAAGTGATGGAGGTAAAATTTGAACTCAGTTTTCTCTAGCCTCCAAGTCTAATGCTGCTTGGACTGGTAGAGGTATCAGTCCATTATTGCATTTGACATGAGGCCCTAACTTCAGGTGGAGCAACAGCATCACAGAATCTCAAGGTTTGAAAGGACTTTTGAGAAGGAGTCAGCAAGTTGTGACCCATGTTGCCTGTTTTTGTTGGGTCCATGAGCTAAGAAATGTTTTTATATTTTCATGGGCCACAGTTTGTCAATCCCCACCTTAGAGGTCCGACTAATATCTCCACTGGAATCCTCCATATTACATTTTGGAAGATGGTCGTCTAACTTCCCCTTCATGGTTTATCCAGATTCCATCCACCATCAAATAGCATTCTCATGCTTTTGAGACTCAGTCCTGAATCCACTTTTCTTTCTTCTTCCCCTTTCCCCCTAATTTGCCTACCTAGTCTAATGAAAATGGATTCTACATTCAAATTGAGAATAGATTATATTGTTTGAAAGTTGCTTGTGGAATTTCAAATATTTATTTTTTAAAAATCCTTTCTATTGTGATTTGATTTCAAAAGCTTTTCTTAAAATTTGCGAAGCTGATAGGTACATGTAGAGCAAGAGGCAAGAAATATTCCCCTTCAGCCACAAGTATCCTTTTTAACCAGTGAAGTCTTCTAAAAGGAAATTATTTTTTAGGAAAATAACCACATGAAACATGGAGAAATTTTGGTACTACTCTTGAGCTAGCTATCTAGGCATTCACTAGAATTTTGCATGTTCAATACACAAAATCTACTATTACTTGGAACTATGCTCTTTAATTTTTCATTTCCTATTACTAATCAAAAGCTGATCTGCTCCTTACAGGATGGCAAAGTGTTCACATTTGGAAGCAATAACTCTGGACAGCTGGGACGTAGACAGGTTTCTAAGAAGAGGGGTCCTCAGACTGTGGATTCAGCTCATGTGTTTTCTCAAATAGCCTGTGGAAGGTAAAGTCTATATTCCTTTAACATGAGCAAAGGTTAAAAGTTTCAAACATGATGTTTTGTTATCCAGAATAAACTCTTATACCATCAATGCATTTTAATGTTTTTGTGCCTGAGATATGTAACTCTTTAAAGGAAGTTTAATTTTTAAAAAATGCTAACAGAGCATACATTCAATCTTCTTTATGTTTTGAGATAGAAATAAAATTTGAATACAAATCCATAAGGATGAAATGATGTTTTAAATTCTGCCCTGAAAAGCTGAGCAAAGAGTTAGCAAATGAATCTGAAAGCACAAGAGATATACCTTTGACTGGATAGTGGTCATAAAATCGGCATTTCCTCCAGCAAAATGCTTAAGTTAAGAGAAAGTAAAATGGCTTGAACTACACAATTAAGACTAATTTGCACTAATCTGAAAATGTGGCCAAACAAATTGCATTTGAAAAACTCAAGTTGTTGAAAATGAAAACTTCCTTTAAAGAGTCACATATCTCAGGCACAAAAACATTAAAATGCATCGATACTGATGGGATAAGAGTTTATGCTGGACAACAAAATATCATGTTCTCTTAACTCTTCCTTACCTCCCAAATCCTGGCAGGTGCCAAGTCTCATTGACATGTACACATTTCTCCTATTCCTCCTCTTCTTTCTACTTATGCAGCCACTTTTCTAGTGCAAGCCCTGATCAAGTCTGTCTGAACTCTTACAATAAGTCCTTAATTGGGTTCCTGGTTTGTTTTCTCTCCCCTTTCTGATTCATTATCCAGCAGCCATCGCCAGTTTTCTTGACCTATGTCTTGCCGCTAGACTGATGACTGGAGGAGAGAGTGAGGCTGGTGACTTTGCGCAGCCCTGCCTCACTTAAATCCAATCCACTTGCAAGTCAAGACATCACTCTGCTGATGTCATTGGCCCTCTGGACCGAACAACAACATTATCCAAATGGTTGTCAAAATAATCTGCCCAAGTCAAAGCTCTGATAAAAAATTTTCAGTGATTCCCTATTACCTACAGGATGAAATGCAAACTCCTCCAAGCTAATATTTAAAGTCCTCCAAAATCGGCTCTCACCTGCCTTTCCAGACTTCCTTCATAGTCACACAATCTATTTTTTAACCAAACTGTCCTTGAACTTGATACTCCCACTTTGCACGGGCATAACTCGAATTCCTGCCCTCCTCATCTCCACTACTTAGAACAACCAACTGCTGCCGCCTTTGGATGGCCTTTCCTGATGCCCTCAAGTTGTGTTTTTTCCCTTCTCCAATTATCTCATGTTGATTTATCTGCTCAGGGCATTTGGCTAACTCTCTAGGATAATAAGTCACAGAGAAAGTGTCAACTTGCATTGGCAGAGAGAGTTTCAACTCCTGGTAGTTTTCAAAACCAATGAAATCATCTGTAAATCCCTCTATAAATAATTTGCCCCAGTAGACTATAAACTACTTAAAGGGAGGGACTGGTTTGTTTTTATCTTTTTATCTTAAGCACCTCAACCATAATAGGCACCTGACAAAATTTTTTTTTGTCTTTTAAATTTAATTAACACTTTTTTTTTGAGAATTTACTCTGGCAATAAAAAAGAAGTCAAATATGTGCTTGTGTGTTCAGAAGGCTCACAGTCCAGCAGGGCTGTGACAAGAGGAAACAACATAATGACGCAGAGCTCCTTTACAGAGGCTGCTGTAGCCAGGTTAACTCTAGGCCGGGACGTGAATCATTGTTTCTGCATTTCGTTTTATCATCCTGAATTGTAGAGTAATTCAGGGACATGTCTGTGTGTTCGCTCAGTTAATAAAATGTTACCATATCTCTTAATCCACTAAGATAAAAGTCCCCACGAATTCATCAAGTGTTACTTATTTAATAATTGGAGAAACTTCCTTTCCTAATAGTCATTACCCATCTCTCTATATCACCCTCAATGTCCTAGGGTCAAATAAACATTAAAGTTACTGAATATGCACTTTATTAATACTGAAATCAATAATAAAGACATAGATAATTATTTACAATATTTTAGCTGTGAGGATAGTCATCACCAGAGTTATCTCAGACCCTCACTGTAGCAGTAAATGATTTCACTTCTGTATTTGCAAGATAAAGGTTAAGCTAGTTTGGTCAATAAAGATAATTGCTCTATCCTCTTTCGTTTTGTCTTCTCCCAGCTTCTCCCCAGCAATATCAGCAAAAGAATCTTGATCTTCTCTTCCGGAATCATTCTATAAATAGTGTCTCCAGACTACCAGTTAAAATTGTCTCTGAAAGATACAGTAGTAGTATCTGTAGTCTCTTTGGGAGAGCCTAATGAAACAGGTGTTAGACTAGTGTAATTAAAACTATAAATAATTGCTAGGTAAAAATAAAATAAAAATTTTGTAAGACCTAATTCTAAGGGAAAATTTATTCATTATCCATTTATTTATTCATTATTCATTATCCATTTTGTAAGACCTAATTCTAAAGGAAAATTTATTCAATTCAATTAAAGTATTTAAAATCATTTGTTTTAAGTGGGCCGTCTTTAATGTAACGCACAACACCTAGTAAAATGCCATGCACTTATGAGAGCTAATGTAAAAATATTTTGGACTTGACTTCATGGGAACCATAGGCAGTAAAAAACCTGACAGCTCAGAGATCATCCATCTTGAAGTTAATAATAATAATAAGATTGAGGACATGTTATTTTTCATCTTTGTATCTCTTGTGCCGAGCACAGTCCAGTGTATACTGTAGGGATTTAAGAATTGTTTTATCAGATTGAGTTGAATTTGCATCTTCAATATGTAATATTTGATAATATTCACAGATGTTACCACTCTAAGAATGGAATTTTGATATGGCACTGGGTACATTATATAAATTATACCTGTTACTGTATTGCTAAGAAACTTCACCTTTCTTTAGAATAAAAAACTGGGAATCTAATTTAATTTATACTGTGTTATTTCTCCAACAGTCATCACACTCTTGCATATGCCTATACCACTGGCCAGGTGGTATCCTTTGGTTGTGGGTCTCAAAGTCACCTGAACAGCCTTTTGCAACCAGGCAGCCTGGAACAGAACTTCAGTATTAGCAATCTGATTTCTTTGAGTGGTAAGAAGGATTAGAGCTTTTCTATTCTTTGGGAAAGAGAGAAGCTATTCAGCTTCTTTCTCTACAATCTTGCAAAATTATTTTTGTTTTAGAACTGTAAATTCTGAATTTTGTAAACTCTTTCTTGTGCAATGATTCCTGTAGTCAACAAATCTGTAGTCTTTAATTGTTTAAAAGTTTATGTAGGTAATTTTTGCTTTTACATTACCTTCATTTCCAAATATATCCCTCTTCCTTCACCATCTGATTAGCTATCCCTTTCAACAAATAACAAAAAAGAGAAAGAAAACAAAAACAGTTCTAACATATCAGCTCAGCCTGACAGTATATTCATTGTTCCACACCCAGATACCCCCACCTCTGCAATGAAAGGAAGGAGGTGCTTTTTCGTGTCTTTTCTTTGGAGCCGAGTTTGATCATAATGATTATACAGCTTTTGTTTGGTTTTTTATTTTTTTGCTCTTTCCATTTATATCTGTATAGTCATTGAGTATATTGTTTTCTTGTTCTGCTTACTTTGATTTACATATGTCTTCCTATGCTTTCTTTTTTTAAAATTTAGTTTATTTTTTATTATATTTTAAGTTCTAAGCTGTCTCCGTACTTCCCCACCCTGCACTGGAGAAGGCTTATGCTTTCTTCAAACTCTTTCTTATGGAGCAGTAAGATTCCATTACATTCATCTTCCACAATTTGTTCAGCCCGCTCCCAAACAATGATATTAGCTTTGTTAATCAATTCTTTGCTGCTACAAAAAGTACGCATTTTGTTGTATGTGGGACTTTGTGTCTTTGACCTTCTTGGGGAATATGCTTAACAGTGACATCCCTGAGAAAAAGAGCATAAACATGTCAGTCACTTCCTTAGTATAATTTCAGATTGCTTTGCAGATTAGTTAGACCAGTCCATGACTCCACAAACAGTATATTGGCTTTTCCATAACTTTATTGTATTTATAAAGTTTAAAATGACACATAATTCAAAGGGAAAGGGAAAAATATTTGGAATTAGAAGGCCGGGGTCTGAATCTTAATCCAGATACACTACGTAGGGCTGTGTAAATCCCATAACCTCTCTGAGAGTCCATTTCCTCATCTATAATATAGGAAGGTCGCACTGGATGAATTAAAAGGTCCCTTTCAGCTCTAAATCCATGATTCTATGAAGGTTCATAAATTGAGGGCATAAATATCACCTAATTTACACCAAAGTATACCAGCCTTGTTTCATGACATTCCCTTGTTTTCAAGGACACACAAACTCAGTTTTATGTCATTCTTTCAGACTTTGCAGATGTTCAAGTGAAAGACATATTTGCAGGAGGAGATGCCAATTTTGTGACCGCTATCCAGTCGAAGGTATATCTCTTGTGCTTTCAGATTCATTTGTTAACTCTTTGCTCAGCTTTTCAGGGCAGTATTTAAAGCATTATTTAATCCTTATGGATTTGTATTCAAATTTTATTTCTATCTCAAAACATAAAGAAGATTGAATGTATGCTCTGTTAGCATTTTTTTAAAATTAAATTATTTTTCTCATGGGTCTTTAATGCATGTTAGTAGATTAGAAAATTCTTCACTTATTTTTGTTCTAAGTTCAAGCAACCAAAAATCTGTTATAGTAGAAGAATTTGCCATTACGCTAGGGATGAAATTTAAAATATTTACATAGGGAATTTACATTAGATGACACATTTTCATTTTATATTTCTTAGGCTTACAAGAGAGGAAGCGTGGCATAGCATAATGGCTAGGGAACTATCCTCAGAATCAATAAGAGTCCAGTTCAAGGCCTATCTCTGCTATACTAGCTCTGTGACCCTGGACAAGTCACTTAACCTTTCAACGCTTCCAGACAATTTTCTAAGACTATATCTTCTTCATACCTTACTGGTGTCAAACATGCAGCCTGAAGGCTGCATGCCATCCCCACACTACTTCTGAGTGCTCATGGAACTAGATTAAATGTAGTTGGGAAGTAATTTGCAAAATAAAAAAATGCAATGAAACATGGATAACATCATATTTTTAAATTAAATCCATATGCATCCCGCAATCCCCATTTCTAATTTGATTTTGTCATCATGGAAATCATAAGTCCAATTTTTTTTAAAGCTTTGTAATCCTACCTACCATTCATGTTTCATTTTCCTTTAAAGGCAAACAGTGATTCATCTATATAGAGTATTTCTTCACCTGTGATGTGATTAAGCTCAGCACATCCTTCTTCAAAGAAGGCTCATTTTGGCATCAGAGACACGATTAGTAAAGAAATGATGCAGAATTTTCTGCCTCATGACAAAGGCTTTAGAAGGTGATGTAGAATGTTTAGCCAAGAGTTGGTATCTTCAAAAATCATTACTTAAAAAACTTTTCCCTTCCAGGAAGTGATTGAGACATCACTCATTTGGGACATTTGGTTCCAGAGTAGCTTAATAAATGCTAAATGACTGACTTACTGGAGATGTCAAAGAAACCACTTCTGGTTGCTTAATAAGGTAGTGGTTATGCCAATGTCATGTGCAACACCCCAAGACTTACAGCTCTGTTTACATGTTTTTTCATCTTTTTTTTTTTCTCTTCTTGGAGGATGTTAGTTCTTCACATTCCGCTAGGAGAAGCCTACCGCAAATCAACCAGATCAACCAAATTCTGATTAAGAAATGGACCACAGTGGAAATTGAAAGTGAAGAGTATAAAGAGTCAGAAAGGTTATTCTATACCTTTTTCTCCCTTTGTACAGCAGGTTTTAAGACTATGGCAGGGGGGTATAATACCTTAAATATCATTATTTGAAAGACTGAGAAAGAAAAGAAAGAAGAGAGAAAATCAATCCTTTGCTGTGAATCCCCCATAGAAAAACAGGCTCTAGCTGTGGAACTTTGGACAAGTCACTTAACCCCAATTGCCTAAAAACAAAAATAAAAATAAAAACAGGCTCATCAATTTTTGAATTGAAAGAATCATTACAGATCATTTGATTCATGGGATCGTTGATTTAGAGCTGAAAGGGACCTTAGTCACCACCTAATTCAACCCCCTCATTTTACAGATGAGGAAACTGAGGCCCAGAGAAATTACGTGAGGTCATTCACCTACAGGGGACTCTTCTGCAGTACTCTGAATTAGCCAATGGTCCAACATGTTTAGAAAAGAGTGCAAAAGAGGAAGGACCAATGTCATTAACTTGCTATGTGATTTGGAGCCTCTCGGTAAAGCAGGCCTGCCTTTCTCCTTTTCCATGCCCACTGACTTGCAAGCCAACACATCATCCTGCTGAGGTCATAGCTTCTCTGTAAGAACAAAGGAAAAACAACAACAATACATAAGCTAATGTTTAGCTGTTAAAATTTCTTTCTCCAACAATTGTTGAGGGTGCCCCCAATAACCCTACCACTAAGGGAGCACGTAGGATCTCTCTAGATGTAAAGAGAGATTAGTGTAGACCAACATTTTTGTTTTCTTAGGACTAATGTAATTTCACAGCCTATACTATTCTTTTTGTTCCTTTAGAAATGTTAGGCTTCATTGGAGGATTGTGTTTTGCCTTGAGAATTTTTTTTTTGTATTTTTGAAATACCTGATGTCTCTGCCTCCTTCCGATTTCTTCCTCTCAAATTAGAGACTTATCTGTCTTTGCAAAAATATTAATTGGTTTCATCCAATTGGAAAATCCTGATTTTTATTTTTGTTCTTCTTTAAGTCATAAGATCAGGAAATGCTAAATATAGGAAAATGACTAATGGAATCATTACAACAGTGTCCAAGCTTTTATTACCTTGGGACTGCCCCTGGTGTTTAGTAAGACACAAGAATTGTCAATGGTGGTCTTGGTGGTGAACAATCAATCAATCTAGGTAGGGAACAGGGACTGTAATATAATTACAGAGGTAACCTGGGCAATTTGATTCCATGATCACCTTCACTGACCCTCCTTGGTGTTCGTATGTATTCATAGAGCTGTATGGCAGTTTCTTCTCTGAATTTCTACAGGACATTTCAGTAGAGTACATGTTACTTAAATAAAATCAATTTAAAAACGAGCACTAGGTGGTGCAGTAGATAGAGCACTGGCTCTGAAGTCAGGAGGACCTGAATTCAAATCTCAATTCAGACACTTACTAGCTGTGTGACCCTGGGCAAGTCACTGATCCCCAATTGCCTACAAACAAAAAACAAAACAAGCACTATGAGACACTGTCATTCACTATAAAGCACAATAGCTTTCAATCATAGGCTCAACATTCAAGTTGGCCTAACTCTGTGACCTTCGGCAAACTATTTAATCTTTCTGGGCTTTGGCTTCCTCATCTGTAAAAGATAGAAGTAAACTAAGTGACCTCTAAGGTTCTTTATGGCAGTAATCTATGATCTTATAAGTAAGGAAGTTAATAATTTTTCCTGTAAACTTTAATTTTTGTTTTTTGACATCATATATTCACAACTCTAGGCTTATACACAATTTTTTGGTAGGGGATATGTCTCTTATGTAAAGTAAGATATACTTGCACATGTTAAAAAATAAATTCTTCTTGGACAACTCCAAAATCAAACTTCATTTATGTTATTATTTTGGACTTCACATATATAATTGCCTATTGCCCACAACATAGAAAAGTTGTGGGTAATTTATACTGTAATTGATCATGAAAACAGAAACTATGAAGAAGTATGCTTTGTTGTTTGTTTTGTTTTAATTAACCTTTGTGTTCTTTCTCATGTAGGGAAATTTGTGAGATATTTTCATATCCTGCTTCTCTGACTGCCAGTTTTTTGAAGAAAAGGTAATAATACTCATGATGATATTTAATTTCATTAAATAGAATAATAGCTAGCATTTATAAGTGTTTTAAGATTGCAAAGCAATTTATACATATCATCATACTTTATCCTCATGACAGCCCTGGGAGATAGATACTATTATTATCTCCATCTTACAGATGAGGAAACTTAGGCAGACAGAAGTTAAGTGACTTACTCAGGGTCACAAAGCTAGTAAGTATCTGAGGCTAGATTTGAACTCAGGCTTTCCTGACTCCATGTCTAGTCTATTCACTGAACCACATGGCTACCTGAGGAAGGGGATTTTTTTCTTTTTTACCTAGCATGATACAGGTACAAAGATGCCTGCAAAAAATGCTTGTTGATTGATAGATCAAGAACATTCAGAAAGATTTCTAAAGATTGACTGTTTTCAATATATTCGATGCCATCCTAATTAAATTACTAAAAAATTATTTTACTGAATTAGAAAAAAAAACAACAAAATTAATTTGGAAGAAAAAAAAGTCAAGACTATAAAAAGAAATAATGAAAAAAATGTAAAGGAAGAAGGTTTAGTAGTACCAGATCTTAAATTACATTGAAAGGTAGTAATTATCAAAACTATCTGGTACTGGTTAAGAAATAGAAAGGTAGATCAATGGAACAGAGTAGACATACAATTTACAGCAGCAAATAAATATAGTAACCTTGTATTTGAGAAGTGTAAAGACTTGAGACTTGGGGATAACAATTCATTATTTGGTAAAAAAAAATGTTGGGAAAACTGTAAAGCAGTGTGGCCGAAACTGGGCATAGACCAGTATTTTTCACCATTTACCAAGAACGAATCAAAATGGATACATGACCTAGATATAAAGAGAGACATTATAAGAAAATTTAAAGAACATGGAACATATTACTTATCAGACTTATGGATAGGCAAACAATTTATGAACAAACAAGAGACAGAGAGCAGAGTTTTAAGGGACTTTTGGAAAGAGTTCACTTGGAAACACATGAGCAAAAAGCCTAGCATGACAATGTCAAATAGACAGTCAGATCAAAAAACATTTAATATTAAATACTTTACTAGGCACAAGGCTCTCTGTTAAAATACAAACAAGCCATGTAACCTGTGCCCTCCAAGAACTTACACTCTAATGGGGGAGTAGCCTACATAGTACTGGAAGGAGGTGTGTTTGGGGAGACAGAGAGGAAGTAGAAATGCATCAGCTTGGTGTGGAGATAGACCGGAAGCAGCATGGTATCCTGGTTCCAGGCAAGATAAGGAGAAAGCTTAGTGAAGTCCAAGGTTGTGAGTGCAGGGAGTAGGGGGGATGAGGATGATGCCTGGAGTCTAGACAGCATGATGTGGAGATGGCTAAAAACAAAGACGGAAGGGTGCAAGCTTTAGAAGAAACATTGCATCTGGAGACCCAACCCCTCATTTATGTATAGACATAAGCCAGTGAAGTAGCACATTGTATTTGGACGTGTTCCTGCTTCATCTGTGCAATGATTTTTGGTTATTGTTTTGGTTTTTGTTTTTCAAAGACCTGATGATACTATTCCTATTAATGTTGACTTACAAATGGCAAGAAACGTCTTTGAGGAACTAATGCAGAAGGACTGGATTACAGACATGGTAATAATCTCTATTTTGCTATACAAGGCATTGTACATGTGTACTTATTTGTAAAATGTGCTGACATAGAATAGGAATTTAATTATAGGTATTTCACATGAATTCATTTTTAATTCAAAAGATTTTGTTAGCTGGAGAAGATGTCTTAAGATCCTACCACTTTTTCTTCCTGCCCACTTATAATGGACTATTTGGAACTCTCCTTCCAAGATCTGACCCTAGCATTGGTATATGAAACTCCTATATGACATTTTTCAATATTGATAGCATGGGGGGATGTAAAGGAAAAGACTGGTAGCTCAGACTATGGTCTGAATCTCAGATTTCCACTAACTACTCATGTGATCTTCAGCATATCACTTACCTAGATTGAGCCTCAGTTTTTTTAAATTAAGTAAACTGAGCTAGATGGTTTCTATGTCCATTCTAGCTCTAAAATTCCATATAAGGGGGAAAAGAGACACTATTTAATATTTATTTTTAAATTATGACAATATTATGTGAAGGCAAGTAATATGTTTTATGGTTCCCTTTGTTTATTACCAGCAGTTTGTAGTTCTATAAAATAGTTTTTTTGGTAGGTTGATTGGTATGGTACTGAATAAGCGAATTAATTTAGGTAGAATTGTCATTTTTATTATGTTGGCTTGATCTACTCATGAGCAATTGATATTTTTCCAATTATTTAGATCTGACTTTCTATGTGTGAAAAGTATTTTGTAATTGTGTTCATATAGTTCCCGTGTATGTCTTTACAGGTACACTTCCAAGTATTTTATATTGTCTAGTTATTTTAAATGGAATTTCTTTATCTCTTGCCGCTGGGCTTTGTTGGTAATATATAGAAATGCCGATGATGTATGTAGGTTTATTTTATATCTTGCAACTTTGTTCAAGTTGTCAATTATTTTAAGTAGTTTTTTAATTGATTCTCCAGGATTTCTCTAAGTATACCATCATATTGTCTGCAAAGACTGCCAGTGTTGTTTCCTCATTGCTTACTTAATAGGCAATTTGGAGGTGAGAACAGCCAAAGTTGGCAAGAAAAATGATTTTTTAAAATGAGATAGAAGGTGACCCTTCTGTCCACTATGACTCTGCAGTGATAAGAAGTCTGATTTTTCTGCATAGATGTTCCTGGCGCCAGGAAGACCTGAGTTCAAATCTAGTCTCAGATACTTTCTAGTTGTGTGACCCTAAATCACTCAACCTCTTTCTGCCTCAGTTTCCTCAACTATAAAATAGGTATGATAATAATAATAGCACCTACCTCATAAGGAGGTTGTGTGGATCAAATGAAATAATGTTTGTAAAGTGCTCAGCACTGTGCCTGACACGTGAATGCTTGTTCCCATGATCAGAATTGTATGTTTTTGTACCTTGCATCCATCACTTCTCTGTAGGTAACATGCTTCATCATAGATCCTTCAGAGACATGATTGGTCTTTGCTTTGATCAGAGTTCTCAAGTCTTTAAAATGTTGCTATCCTTATATAAGCAGTTTTCCTGGTTCTGGTTCTTCAGCGTCAGTTCATACTCTCCAGGATTCTCTGAAATTGTTGATTCATTTCTTAGGCCTTAATAATATTCCATTCCATTCTTATATCACCATTTGTTCAGTCTTTCCCCTGGCATCTAAGAGACAATCTAAGGCACTCCCTTAGATTTTAGTTCTTCTGTTTCTTTACACACACACACACATACACACACAGACACACACACACACACACACAGAGACACACACACACCCGCCTCACCACCACCTTTCAATTCCTCATCAAGAAGTTTCTTTTGCTCGTGACTATTCCCTCCCTTGTATTATCTGCCCTCTTAACCCATCCATTTTCCATCCCTCTATTCCCCTGTTGATTTTGAGTTGAAATTCTACAGTGAACTTTGTGTGTATGTATTCAACCCTAATTCATCCGTTTTAGCTGAGTAAAGTTCCTCTGATGCCAGCTCCTCCACTATACCCTCATCCATGTTTTATATTCTTTCCACATATTCCAATCGGAAATAACAAGTTTGGTCTCCTTCTTCCTCTTTTCTGCATTAGTCTATTCTTCCTTTTACTCTCCCTTTTTGCTTCCTTCTTCAAACCCTTAGAACAGAACCAACCTATCCCCCAACTTCTGTTTTTCTTATTTAATTCCCACAATGACCTTTAAAGAGAAGAAGCCTCTGACACACTTGTTCTT
The DNA here is from genome assembly GCF_900497805.2 of Vombatus ursinus. NCBI lineage: Eukaryota > Metazoa > Chordata > Mammalia > Diprotodontia > Vombatidae > Vombatus > Vombatus ursinus. The sequence goes on along the minus strand of NW_020949753.1, from coordinate 4,271,446 downwards.
TTCTCCTTTATTAGAATGTTAGCACTACATCATATAGCTGCTTCCAATTGTTCAAATCAATTTGCCTTTTTAGGTTCCTTTGGATTCTTGTGTTTGTATGTCAAAATTTCTACTCAGCTGTGGTTTTTTCCTCAGAAATGCTTGAATGTCTTCTATTCCATTAAAAATGCATTTTTATTGGTAGGATTATACTAAGCTTTGCAATGTGTAGGGGAATAGGAACCACAATAATTTCTCATCATCTTGATGAGCTAATAGTGTAGAAATAAATCCTCCAACCACCTGCTGGCCTAATGGTGAAAATAAGGAGAAATAAAATATAACAAAATACATGAATGGATAGTCCCACTTGTTGTAACAACTATTTATTGTCCTTTTGTAAGAGACATTTTCAGGCTTGTCCGAAAGGACCTCTTTCACAATTGTAAAAGTGTTTGGTCAGCTCCCCTTGTCTCTTGCCCTTGAATAGGGAATATATTCTCAGTCTAATAATAAACTCTGCCAGTGGCATGGAAAACATTCTCCCAGAACTCCTCCTTTTTCCTTGGGCTCATTCTCCATCTCTCTACCTGTCCCTCTCAGTGAAAGGATACTTTTCTATCCTAAGCTGCTGTGGGATGCTGCTGATTGGCTGATGTGTAATCTAAATCCCATCCATCATCACACTAGTGGTCCCTTGGCTAGGGGGTTCCATTTTCCAATTTCCTGTGAGCTTCTGGTTGACCTTTTGTGCATTTATGAGGTAGAAAAATAATTTACTGTAATTTTTCACTGATTTCTCCATCATTATTCTGTCTGGCACAAACTTCACAGTTTTGCTGCTGTAGGTATGTGGGAGCTAAGCAGTGTGCCTCCCCTTCAGGTGGCTAATTTTGGAAGGAAATCCAGATGCCTGCTTTCAGAGTTATCATATCACAACATTGTAGGTTGATATCTGAGCACAACACATGCTATGAGAAATCATGGATTCATTTTTTTTAAAAGAAAAAATAGTACTTTTTAAAAAAAAATTTTTTTGGTCTCTGTTATTTTGTCAATTTAGGGAGCTCTTGGACAAGAAATTCCTTCCACACATGCAGATCAGCAACTCCTCTGTGATTTCTAGTCTTTGATATTTGCCTGAGCACTGCTAGGTTAAGTGACTTGCCCAGGGGTCACATATCCAGTAGATGTCCGAGGCAGGACTTGACTCCAGGTATACCTGATTAATCCCAGTTCTATACTCATTATGCTACACTACCTCTCTTTATAAATAAATAGCATAGGACAGCTTTTTCTTTTGAATTCAGAAAACGTGTTTCCCTGAAAAGTGCAGTGATAGTGTTAGTTGATGATGGTGGGTCAAAGATGGGAGGCCAAACTGAAAGCAAAGAAATGTATTAGCATTCTAAAGAAACTATTAACTGTAGCTTCAAGTGCATAAACAATTCTATTAGAAAGACTCCATAGTAATTTTGGATTCATAGTTTACTTTGTGTGACTTTGACTCCAGTTGCTTAACTTTTCCCTGTTTCAGTCATTCCACTTTGTTAAATGGGAAACACAATTGTTGTCAAGAGTATATGATAATTATGGGACAGCTAAGTGGTATAGTAGATAGAGTGCCAGCTCTGGAGTCAGAAGGACCTGAGTTCAAATCTACTCTCAGACATTTACTGTGTGACCAGAGGCAGGTCACCTAACCCCAGTTCCCTCCAAAATTTTTTTTAAAGAGTATGTAATACAGGATAGATAAACTGAGCACTTGGTTCCAGGAGGATTAAGTAGTTTTTTGTTTTGTTTTGTTTTGTTTTTGTTTTGTTTTGCTTTGTTTTTTACCAATGTGATACATTTTAGTGGCATTGAAGAGACTTTCATTTGAGTCTTCTGGACCATGCCACTGTCCTTAACTATGCCTTTTTAGTAAACATTGTTATTTGAATATTTTTTCAATATGTTTTTGACTACAGATAACTACATGTCTCAAAGATTATATGCTCAAGGTCCTTCCATGGGATTCTCCACATCAGGAAGCTTTATCAATTTTCCTTCTACTCCCAGAATGTCCTCTAATGCATAAACCTGAGAACTGGGAGTCTCTAGTGGTCCCATTCGCGAAAGCTGTTTGTGAAATTAATGACCAGTCTTCAGAAGTCCTGGGTAAGATCAGTTACATTTAGTATGATTTATCTTCGAGTCTTTTATAAACAAGTATTCCAATTAACCTGGACTTTAACATCAACTGTATTCTACTCATGATAAGGAATACAATTAATTTAACTTTGTTGGTCTTCAAAATGATAAATTAAAACTAGAATTATATGGGAATGTAACTTCAATGAATTTTGTTAGATCATTAGATTTTGTTTTTAATTCCAGTGGGATTTAGTCTGTAAAAGGTATGTCATATGTGGACAATTTATTCGACTAAATTAAATTCAGCAAATCTTTATTGAGTACCTATTGGGTTTCAGGCACTTGGGGAGACACAGGATGATGATAGCATAAGTTAGAGGGGGATAAGTGCCTAAAGGAAGTATAAATAAAGTGCTTTGGGGAGGGAGGGTAATTTAAAGCTATTGACTATTAAGGAAGGTTTCAGGAAGAAGCTAGACAAGGGTAGGATTTGGATAAGGCAGATGCAGTATAAGCAAATGTAGGAGGAGAGGAAAGTGCCTGTAATAGCACTAAAAATTCAAAAGAGAGGATCAAAGCAAAAGATATTGTGATGAATCGTTGAAAGGATTTGTCAATTGAGTGGATGTGGGTTGTAAAAGAGAGAAATCAAAGATGTACTTCTGAGACTGGGAAACAAAGGCAGTGATAGGTGCCATTGATAATCTTAGCTCAATGATCTTGGGAAAACAGAGAAAGATTTGCATGAAATAATGATGAGCAAAATGAGCAGAACCTAGAGAGCATTGTATATGGTAACAGCAATATTGTTTTAACAATGACTTTGAATGAATAAGTCATTTTGACTATTATAAATGCCCAAATTAATTACAAAGGACATACGAAGGAAGACACTGTCTAGATCCAGAGAAAGAACTGATAAACAGAAGTCTGTATAGGATGATTTTACATATATAATATATATGTATATATATACATATACATATATACTTATTTGTGTCTAATGGTAGCCATCTCGGGGGGGGGTGATGGAGAGAGAAGAAAAAAGGGGAAAAAAAAGAAAAAAGAAATTTACATGATCACTTTATTACATATTTAAAAGGAATAGCAAGTTGTACATAATAGATGTGCAGTTTCATGTGCAATCATCTTTTTTATTGTACTGTGTTATGGAAATGTTTATTTCATGAATTGAAAAATAAATAAATTTTAAAAATAACATTAGCTGATATTAATATTGGTCTTAAAGATTTATAAAGTGCTTTATATGCAATTATACCATTTGGTCCCCACATCAATGCTGTGATGTAGGTACCTCCAGGTTTTATTATCCTTCTTTTGTAAATGAAGAAACTTTGATTCAGAAAATTTAGGGTTTTTTTAAAGGTTAAACAGCTAGGAAGTACAAAAGGTAGAATTCAAACCCAGGCCTCTCTTAATTCCAAGTCCAGCGCTCTCCCAGAGCATCCCATTCAAAGAAATAAGGTAATTAGGAAGAAGGGTTTATTTGGAGGGATGGTGGTGAGTTTGGTTGGATGGGTTGGTTAAGTTGGAGGCGTCAGTCGAATGCTGGAGTAGAGATATCCAAGGATATCTCTTGGCAATGCAGGACTGAGGTTGAGAGATGTTGGGATTTGAGGTAAGAGTTATCCATGTAGCTGGAGAGTTGAGGCTGTGGCAGGAAAAGGACTGTGGTGAGATAGATTGTAGCGAAAATAGAAACGATTAGAGGAAAGAATCCTGAGGAAAACATGCATTTATGGAATAAGAGTAGCCAGTGATAGAGAGCTAGGCTGGTGTTGGGTCATAGACCAAAAGAGGAAGAGAACGTGGGGAGATGATAAGCTTGGAGTAGTGACCAGAGCTCTGAACCCACAGTCAAGAGGATCTGAATTTGAATCTTGCCACCAGACACTTCCTCACTGTGTGAACCTGGGCAAGTCACAACCTCAATTTTCTCATCGGTAAAATTAGGATAATAATAGTAACAGGGTTTTTGGAGAATCGAAAGAGAGAACATGTAAAATACTGTGTAAATCTTAAAGTGCTATATGTATATATACATACATATTTAAATACGTATACATATATATGTGTATATACATATATAAATATATTTACCTTTATATACTTCAGAGAAATGTTGGGAATCATTGGAGGAATCCTCTTTCAACTCATTGATTCAGATGCTCAAAAGATCCATCTGCTTACAAATGGATTGTCAGCCTGGAAGGGTTAAGAACCATTGCAATAGCAAAGCTCTCCTTGGAATGCTGAAAAAGCTTCACAGGGTAAGTGAGGTAAACTGTCAGAAGACTGGATCAAGGTAGGGGGGACAAGGTGAAGAAATCTAGCATTCTGTGGCTAACAAACTCCTTTATTCCTTTCCCAATTCCTGTTTTTCCAAGTTGCAAGCAGCATGGGCAAAAATTCCCTTCCCTGGATTCACTCCCTATTTTCTTACGCTCATTCCCCTCAGCCCTGCCCCTCCTAAGAACCAATCAAATTCTGAACACTCCCTCCATTGTGCTTTCTGTAAGGCTGACAAATTTCTCTTCCTCCCAGACCTTTTCTCCTTATCCTCAGTCCATCTTCTTGCATTCGCAGAAGCCTGTTTTTGTCATTCAGTCATTCAGTCGTGTCTGACTCTTTGTGACTCCATTGACTATAGCATGCCAGGCCCTTCTACCCTCTGCTGTCTCTCGAAGTCTATCCAATTTATGGTCCTTATTTCACAGAAGCCCAAGACATAAGACACTCTCCCTAGCCATCCTTTTCAATGTAACAATACACTGATCCTGATCCAGAGGGCAGGGTCTACCTTTCCCACTAAAGGCTGATAGATACTCAGTCCTCCTTAGGCTCCAGGTGAACTTAACCACTAAAGAATAGAGTAAGGCTCTTTTTTCACACATTTCCCATCCCAGAAACCCTGGGAAAATTACTTAAATCTTAGGGTTTTTGAAAATGTCTAGGGTCTCACCAAAAAGTGGGATTAGAAAGGTATTTGATATGCAGTATAGAACAAGTATAGGACAGCCGTTTATTTCCTTGACATAAAATTAATGCTTAAAACACAAGAGTCATAAGTGCTCATTGACAAAGACTTAAAACATTACCCATTAACCTATAACTCTTATTATATACTCCTGGAAGGTTGATACTAGAAACATTACAACAGTGAGAGTGTTAAATATGCATTTCACTCTCCTCTCCCTCAAGGTCCATGTCTTCTGGCCAGCCAAGCCAAAACTTAGCCTTCTTGTCAATGTCTCATTGGAGAAAAGAAAAAGAATAAGAATGAAAGTTGTCTCTCCTTTCAAAGTCTACAGAGTGAGCAGCTCTTCCTGGCTCAGTAGCCAGTCTCTCTCTGACCCAGGGACCAAGTAGCCAATAAGGGAATTGCTTTGTCATTGCAAGCCCTTCTGTAATGAGCCACTTGAATCACTCACTAGATATGGTTAGAGGGGCTTAGCCTCTCCCCATGGGACGGCCCCCAAAGACCCACACATGTTCAATGAAGTGTACATCACCACCGGTACTGGATGTACCTTTTGACACACTGCGTCAGAAGGAAGGGAAAGAGCCTTCTATGCTCTTCATTCACTTCTACATCCTTCCTCTGACACCATCACTCAGAAACCTTAAGCTGCAAACAGTTTTTTTCAGATCTCTTTCTTAGGGATGGTGAGTGAGACAGTGATTGGCTATGATTGAAGTGCTCAAATTTACAGTTGAAATGTATGACCTTTGTCTTACTCAAGGTCTCGGGACAGGATCTGTAAGAAACCCTTATCCAAATATCCTCAAAGCAAAGGGGCTCATATTCCTGCTCAAAGGGAGGTCAGTGGTGTGAGGAGTGGCCCCCAACAGCAATAGAGGTACTTCAGGGGCTACTATATGGTACATTCTTCTTTAAAGGGGTAGGGATACTGCATGCAGGGCAAGGACAGGGAAGGGAAGCAGTCCCTTAGCATTGCTGGAGGGCTATGACTTTGTGTAGACAAATCTGCCTCCCCCATTCCAGGGCCCCTTTCTTTTCCCTCAAAGTTCCAGACTTCTTAGGTTTTTCCATTGGATCAGACCCCAGGATCAGGCTAATATATCAATAATATATAAAATATAAATGGAGAGATACTCAGTTAGCAAAAAGGAGCCATTTCAGGAAAAGACTAGAGAATTTGAAGAAACATCATTATGGCTATCGAAGTCTCCAAGTATGAGAACAGAATTGGAATGAGCCAAGTGCTAAATTCTTTGAGAAAGGATGGAAAGGGGCAGCTAGGTGGCATAGTGGCTAGAGCACCGGCCCTGGAGTCAGGAGGACCTGAATTCAAATTCAGCCTCAGACACTTACCAAATGTGTGACCCTGGGCAAGTCACTTAACCCTGATTGCTGCGATTGCTGAGAGAGAAAGAGAGAGAGAGAGAAAGAATGAATGGAGAGTGAGAATGGAGAATTACAGGCTAGGGCACCACCATCCTCCCAGTAACACAGGCTCACAACCTTCAGGTTATCCTCAATTCCTAGTTCTCTCTCACTCCCTCTTATGTCCAGTCTGCTGCCAAATACTGCCTATCTCCCAAACACCTCTCATATATACCTCCTTCTTTCCTCTCACACTACCTCCACACTGGTGTAGGTCCCCATCACCTCACACCTGACACTACTGTAATAGCCTGCTGGTTGTCTCTCTGCCTCAAATCTCTCCCCACTCCAGTCCATCTTCCATTCAGTTGTAAAACTGATTGTCCTACTGATATGGAAATGTGTTTTACCTGATTGCATATGTAGCAAATTGCTTGCCATCTTAGGAAGAAGGAAGGGGAGGGGGGGGAGTGAGGGAAGGAGAAAATTTGGAACTCAAAATTTTATATAAAAATGAATGTTAAAAATGCCTTTACATGTAATTGGAAAAAATAAATTACTATTAAAATTGATTGTCCTAAAACATGGGTTTGAGCATGTCACCACCTACTTACTAAACTCCAATGGCTCCTCACTATTTCCAAGATCAAAATAAACTCCTCTGTTTGACTTTAAAAACCCTTCCCAGTCTGGCCCCTTCCCACCTTTTCAAGCTTCTTGTACTTTAAGTACCTCCACATTCTCTATGATGCAGCCTCCTTGCTGGTTCTTGCACATCTCCCAACTCTCCCACACTGGAGAGACATCAGTATGTTTATTGAAGTCTCCAAGCATGAGGGCAGAATTGGAATAGTGAGGAAGATTGTAAACCAAGTGCTAAATTCCTTGAGAAAGGGTGGAGAATTATACGTCTCCCCACTCCATAGCTTTGGACCAGCTGATCTCTATTCCTCGGTTTCTCTCCCTCCTTATCCCCCCCTCCTGACTTTCCTGGCTTCCTTCAAGTCTCAGCTATTATCCCACCTTTTGCAAGAAGTCTTTCCCAGTTTCTCTCAGTGCTAGTCCCTCACCTCCAAGATTACTTCCAATTCACCGTATATATATTTCGTTTGCTTGCCTGTTACCATGTTGTCTCTATTAGAATGTAAGCTCTTGAGGGCAGGCATTGGTTTTTGCTTTTCTTTGTATTTCCAGTGCTTAGCAGAATGCCTGGTACATGGTAAATGCTCAATAAATGCTTATTTCCTTGATTTAGAGCCATAAGAAATGGGTTCAAATCTGACCTCTATCATTCACTACCTTTGTGACATTGGGCAAGTTAGTTAAATTCTTTGGATTTCAATTTCCTCATTTATAAAATTAGGTGGGTTATAATATTTATATGCACTTAAATATTATAAAGGGTGGGTGCCCTTTAAGATATTTTTAGGCTTTGTACTTATGATCTTCTGTACCTCTGCTTTAGAGAAGGGGAGAAGGACCTAGTCAAACAACAATTGTATTATTTATCCTTTTTCTTCTTCCACTACTGAATTTACTCCAGGGGCTGGAGTTCCTAATTAAAGTTCTGGCTAGAACGTGAGTTCCTATTGGAATCATACCAGAAGGTGGTCTAGAAATTATATCTGGTAGTTTCAGACTCTTCACTATGGTAAATAAAATAAAATAAATTAAAAACTCTACTATGGAATCTTACCACACAGATCTGAGGGGCAGTATGGTGCCACAGAAAGAGTATTAGATTTGAAGCCAGAGGATCTGAATTCAAATTCTGTGGACCACTTACTGTCCATGTGAACTTGGACACCTCTTTTCAAACCTCTGATTCTCAGTTTCATCGCCTAAAAAAATGAGAGAACTGGATGATCTTTGAGTTCTCTTGTGCGTCTACATCTATGACCCAGTGAAATAGGTGTAAGTGAATAGAAAACTGCAGGAGACGAGTCTGAATCCACACTTCCAGGAGATGGCCCGGAAAGTGCCTATAAGTGCTGTGGGCTAAGAGAAGTGTGTGAAGGTGAATGGTACTGTCAGAAAGGTTCATGTGTTGGTTAATTTCACTGAATTGGACTTTTTCCCCTCTTTAAATCTTTGTTATAAGGGATGACTGATTAGGGAAGGGAAAAGGGATAAATGAATGGGATGAAAGAACACCAGGCACCAGAGAAAACATGATGAAATTGAAAAACAAACTTAATTGGTTGGCTCTTCTTTAGCCTGATTAAGTAATATCCATAAAAAATTAGATTATACTCTTTATTGATATAAAAGTACACTCATAGTTAAACATGTTCTGTTTAAGGTAAACAAGAAGGCTAAATATAAAGTTCCGGAGAGTACATTCTACATCAGTGAACTCTTCAATTGGTTCAATGTTTTTGAAGACCTAGGAAGATGGCATCATTCCAAAATGTATCCTGTGCGTATGTCATGTCCAGGGTAACATCTCCTTTAGCCTAGCTCCCCAGCTCATACTTAGAAGTCAGGTCCTCTGGGTGAATGACAACCATAGCTTCCATTACTCTATGGATCTGAACTTTTAAAATTAAAATTATTCTCTTACGCTATTCGATTCTTGGCTTTGATAAACCAAGGTTTCAACATTTCTTGGGTTCATCATTGAATTGATAAACACGTTGTACATTGAAAAGATGTAGTTTTTGTGCCTTTTATATACTTTCTGAGAGTTACTGACCGTCTTCTAACAATACTTCCAGGTTTTGGAAATACTCAGAACAGGGATTCTTAACCATTTTTGTGTCATAAACCCCTCTGAATTTCCAGTGAAGCCTTTGGATTTCTCAGAATGTTTTTATTTTCTTTTTATTTATTTATTTTTTATTTGTGGGATAAAACAAGCATCTCCATAATATAGTATCATAAAAAAGATGATTATACATGAAACTGCAAATCTGCTATGTACAACTTGCTATTTCTTTTAAATATATAATAAAGTTATCATGTACATTTCTATTTTTTCTTTTTTCTTTTTTTTCTTTTTTTCCTCTCTCCCCCTGCCCTAGAGGTGGCTACCATTAGACTCAAATAGGGATGTATGTGTGTATACAAACACACACACACAAATATATATACACATGTATGTATATAATTATAAAATTATTCTATGCATCTATTTATCAGTTCTTTCTCTGGCTTCAGAGAAGCCTTCTTCCTATGTCTTTTATAGTTCATTTTAAATGCATAAAATACATTACCTAGGATTACAAAGTAAACCAGTTACCTTAAAGTATAATATAAAACAAATGCATGAGCCCTGGGTTAAGAACCCCTGACTTAGAAGATAGCCCCAAAAGATTTAGGGGAGAGACTTAAGGTAGGATAAAGGAGTGGGGCTTTTCTGTTTTTTTTCAAATGCTCATAAATACTATAATTTCTCTTTAATTATAGGAAGCCAACAGTCTTGTCATATTTGCGCATTTTCCTTTCATCTTTAATCTGTCTTCCAAAATTAAATTGTTGAATGCAAATTCACTTTTAAATAAGCTGGTACGTATGCTCATTTTCTTCACTATCATCACCAAAAAGTATTTCCTAAATGTCTGTGGTTCATACCAGTATTCTAGGCTGGATAGATAATTATAGAATATTCAGAGCGTGGATCTTAAGTTTATATGTTAAAGAAGACAAGCTAGACGAATTAGTACCCGAGAGAGGAGAGCAGAAATAATAATATTTGTAAAATACAGTTCACATTATTGCACATGGATGGAAAAGAATCAGTGCACTGCTTAGGAGTGACAGATGTGAACTGAAAATAAAATCAAGTTGAATTTTTGTTGAAGGAGTGATAGGTATGTCTCTCGTATCACAGGTGTGTTTGAGAGTTGACTCCTTAAAGGCACTTATGAATTTCCTTTAGAACCCTTTTACCTGGGATGTCCTGATCACCACAGTACGTTGGTACTCATGCTGTACTACTGCTCTTTAAGGCTTCCAAGGTCTCCACCCTGGGGCTTTCTCAGGGGAGCCATCTGGTTTTGCCACGTCAAGACATAGAACCTTACAAGCTATATGTCTCCCCTTCATAGTCATACTGGTATTTGCTTTGCTGAAGGGGCCCCCTTTCAGTTTCCATGGGTTTCTGGCTGACCTTTTGTGTATTTTTTGGATGGACAATGTATTTCCTGTGGTTTCTCATTGGATTTCTTGATCATTATTTAATCTGGTGTGAACGTGAGGATTTTGCTGGAGTAAGAACAGGGAAGCTGGGCAACCTACCTTCTATTCAGGCACCTTTTGTGGCCGGAAGTCCAAATAAGTTTTTGGAATTGTGTCAATGCCTTTGAATAAAAGGCTAGCCTAGCTTGCATGGGGTAGGGCCTTACGATATTACTCTTACGTACCTTCAAGCCTAATTATATCTCTAGTAGTATGATGTCTAGAAAGCCTGTCTTTTTTTTTCTTGCATGAGGCAATGGGGGTTAAGTGACTTGCGCAGGGTCACATAGCTAGTAAGTCTCCGAGGCTGGATTTGAACTCAGGTCCTCCTGACTCCAAGGCTGGAGCTCTATCCACCACACCACCTAGCTGCCCCTTAGAAAACCTGTCCTAACAGAAAATGATTCACTTCTTTATCCTTTTGGTATTTTTGTTACAACAAGGGAATTTATGGAAGAAAAATCAGCAATATGGAAATAAAAGGGTTTTTTTGGTGGGTCACATACTGAGTGTCACTTACATACAAACAAATTTTCATAAAGAGGAACTAAAAGTTTTTAGAATCTTAGGACATTTTGAAAATAACTAAAAATAATTACCAAGCACTTGAGTACCCAGATTTTGCCTTACTAATCTTGTTTACTAACACCAAGGGGCCCAAGATAACCCTTAGACAGCCACCAGGGTAGAATGATCTCAAATTTTTGCTGTATACCAATTTTTCCCTATGCTATTTTGATACTCAACAATAAATACAGAATAATATGTTTCATCTTACTTTCTCTTAAATTGTTGGGAACAGAGTATCCATGACCACAATAAATGTAAAATACAAAATCAACAATTTAGAGATGAAAGGGATTTTTGAGTCTAGCCCCTTATTTTACAGTTGAGGAAACTGAGGCTCAGGGAAGGTAAGTGACTTGTCAATACATTAAACCAATTCATTACAATGTTGAAGCCTTCACTGAGAGTTGTAATTGAGAAAAGAAAAAATGAAGAGAAATATCTATTTTTTCTCTAGGTTGTGTCACCTTTAACTTCATTTCATGACTTTGAAAGTCTTATGCTAAACCAACTATGTGGATTAGTCTTGAAAGCTGAGCTTCATCTCCACGTTAGACGGAGTCACCTGGTAGAGGATACCATGTGTCAATTAAGTCAAGTTGTGGGCAACGACCTTAAGAACGAATTATTGGTAAAGTGTACCTTTTTATCTTCTATCTGGAAAATATTTAGATAGCGTGGTTTATCTTGGCATTCTCAGAAGCCTTCCCCTTGTAGATTCTCACTCTTGGAGTTTTCCTCATTTTTCAGTTGCTCTCAGAGTTTCAGGTGACAGCTATGACTAGGTATGCCTATTTAAGATACTCTAATAACAATAAAGGTAAATGACAATTTGCTCCATTCCTACCCTGTGAACAAAGTCTGGTTTTAGTCTTTTACTTCACTGTCTGCTTAGATCTGGCATAGTCCTGAACGAGTCATTAAATAGATTATTGCCAGGATTATAGATCAGGATTGGGTAAGATTGAGAGGATTCCTTTTGTTCTAAGGCAGACAGACTCTGAGCTTGTTTTGTGCAGGATATAGCTTTAGTACTATATGCTGACTGGCTGCTTCTCTGCTTATTCTGAATATAACCATAGGAGTGATTATTGTTTATAAAGCCCCAAACAATTTGACCCTAGCTACTGAAGGGACGGTGTCCTTACCACTTTGTGCTCTTGTAATACCGAAAACCAACTAACAACAGTCATGATGATATCCATAAATCAATCAGCAAGCATTGATTAAACATACACCATATTATAATTCCCATTAATTCTCTAATCTTCAGTCTTCCCTGTCTTCCTAATCTTCCAGTCTTTCCCTAGGGTCCTTACAGATGACCTACCCCCCCACAGGAGTCCCTGCTGCCTGTAAATAGACCAATACTTACCCCTCATCCTTAAAAAAATCCCCTCAGCTGGTCTTACCATTGCCACTATCATTCTATACCTCTGATCAACCACAGTCAGACGCACTGTACCTTGACCCAACATGGTGACGCCATTTTGATCCTCTTTGAGAACAAAGGACACCAACCAGCCAATCCTGCTACACTGCTTCTTGAAGTTCCTTACACATCTCCCAGCTGAGTACCTTTTTTCTCGTAGTCCCTCGAGCCTGGAATACTCCCGCCTTCACATTTGCCTCTTAACTTCCTTCAAGATCTAGCTCAAATCCTACCTTTTTCAGGACACCTTCCCTCAAGTTCCATCCCCCTAAAATTACTTTCCAGGATTACTTTCCAGAAGTTAGATGTACATAGTTAGTTGTATGTTATCTCTCCCATTAGAACGTGATCTCCAAATGGGCAGAAACCATATTTTTACCTTTCTTTGTATCTCTAGAGCTTAACCATTAATAAATGTTTCTTAATGGGTTGAATGAATGAATGACTAATATGACAAGCACTATGCTGGATAACGAGGGTTAAGAGGCAAAAACTAAATAGTCCCTGCCCTCAAGGAGCTTACATTCTATAAAGCAAGATACAGAAATACAGATGATATTCCCCAAATCCTACAAGAAAAAGGAAGGAGAGTATTTTCCGTGGGAGTTATTGTTTTGTAGAATCGTCTGTCCATTCTGACTTAGAAACCTAGCTTATGCAGCTGCAGGCAGAGTATCAAAACATAACTTTGGAGATATCTTATTAGATTATGCAGCTACATATTTTATGCATTCTTATTTAACATTATATTTGTACCCTGATTTATTAAATCTGAAAAGCAGATTATTAATCGAAGTCTACAATTTATTTAGTACTCCATGGCATTCAATTATTTTTAAGTATAGTCACAAGAGTGATTTCTATTTGAGAGTTCAGAATCTATTGGAAAATTTAAATTCAAGGATACTTCTATAATATCCTCTTCACTTGGGGAAACATGGATCAAGATGATGCTGTTACTTTTGTTATGAAGAGATTCATTTGATGGCATTATTTCCTGATCATCATTAATTGTTGATATACAGATGGAATAGGTTAAGTTGAAGCTTCATAAAAAACAAAAATACATACTGTAATAAAGGACTTTTCCAATTCTCTGCTTCAATTGTCTCATTATAATCTTGTTCAAGCAAAGTGAATATTGAACTACACAAGGGTAGCCATTCATTTACATTAAGACTTAATGTGGGGGCAGCTAGGTGGTACAGTGGATAGAGCACGGGCCCTGAAGTCAGGAGGACCCGAGTTCAAATCCAGCCTCAGACCAACACTTGACACTTATTAGCTGGGTGACCCTGGGCAAGGCACTTAACCCCAATTGCCTAAAAAAAAAAAAACTAACTAAAAATAAAAAAGACTTAATATGTTTGATGCTAAAGAATACTGCAAGAGGCACAAGTCATTCATGAACTTGAAGGTATGTCTAATCATTTTCTTTCCTTAGATTTCAATAATTGGAGAAAGTTATCCTGAATGTGGAGGAGTCAGGAAAGAATTTTTCCATTGTGTGTTTAAGGAGATGATCCAACCAGAATATGAGATGTTTGTGTATTCTGAAAACTCTTCCCTAATGTGGTTTCCTACCAATGTAAGTCTTAATTTCTTTGTTTCTGGGGTTTCAGGAGAGAAAGCACTGACCCATAAATCATATAATTTGACATTCATGTACACTAATACCTAGCTGTTCTGACTTCCAAGTAAGTTCTATTGCTACTTATTAGTTTACCAACATGCGTGTGTATGTGTGTGTGTGTGTGT
>NW_020949753.1:4236401-4257016 GCF_900497805.2 Vombatus ursinus | reverse complement strand
AGAGAGAGAGAGAGAGAGAGAGAGAGAGAGAGAGAGAGAACACAACATTTCTTTTCTGGTCTAATTGCTGCAGAAATTGAGGAAGAGATTGGCCAGAGTTAAGAGTACCTTTCTCCCTTCCTACTTTTTTCTTCCACTGTTCTTAAAACAAATAGTAGAAATCAACTTATCTGATCTGCAGTTTTTTTTCTAAACTCAGTTCTACCTTGTGGGCACAATGACACTTGGTATAAAGCTGACCTAAGTCACATGTTCCCCAGGTTGTGCAACTAAATCTTTTCTCCTTGGAGTTGTCCCAATGGGAGAATTGACATACACACACACACACACATATAGACATACATGTACATGTGTATGTATATGTACACACAAATGCACAAATATACATTTCTTTTGTTCCTAGTATATATAGTTAAATATTCATTTGCCCCTTTCCTATTAGTAACATGACTTTATCACAGTTTTGTTTCCCAAAAGAAATCATAGGGGCAGCTAGGTGGTGCAATGGATAGAGTACCTGCTCTGGAGTCAGGAAGACCTGAGTTAAAATCTAGCTTCAGACACTTGATCGCTTGATACTTACTAGCTATGTGACTCTAGGCAAGTCACTTAACCCCAACTGCCTCACAAAAAAAGAAAAAGAAAAAGAAATCACAGAATCTGAGAAGAGACTGACCTACATATGAAAGGAATCCCCACTATAATACATGTCACATGTGCTTGTCTAGCTTTTGCTTAAAGACCGCTAAAACAGAGAGCCTACCAACTGTTTGAGGCAACCCATTCCTCTTTTAGACAGCTCTGATTAATAGGAAGTTTCATCTGGCTTCAAGCCTAAATTTACCTCTTTGACGTTTCTACCCAGAACTGCTCTCAGTCCTGCCCTCTGAGGCCAAATGAAGCCAGTTTAGTCTCTCCTTCACAGGATATCCTTTCAAATACCTAAAGATAACTATCATGTTCCACCTTGCTCCTCCACCCCCAAGTCTTGTTTTCTCCAGGCCAAATATGTAGTTTCTGGAACTGATCTTCACAAAACCTGAACCTGAGGCCCTTCACCTGACTGACCACCTCTAGACATTCTCCAACTTCACAATGCCTTTCTTAACTTGTAGCACCCAGAACTGACCACAGTACTTCACATAAGGTCTTAATGCAGCCCAAGACTGAACTAGTCCCTTTTCTCAGGTGTGTGCTCTAAATCTGAAGGAAAAATCCGTGTCAGTTAAGAACATTTTAGTTGGAAGTAAAATGAACAATTGCTCTGTGCCATTAACAGTATTCCTTGAACTAGACACATTTCACCATGTTTGAAAATATTTTTGTGTTTGAACATAACCACAAATAATCACTTTGCCTCAAACCCATTTTTATTGTAATTTGTAATTTGATCTTTTATTGTAATTTGTAACTTGATCTTAAACAATCTAACCTAAACTAAATATGTACAATAATAGTTTTAAAAATCAGTGTAATACCAATTTTAAATGTTCATAAATCCTCCCCCTTTCTTTTTTCTTTCAGCCTAAATTCAACAAGAAAAGGTATTTTCTCTTTGGAGTACTGTATGGCCTCTCCATAGCCAGTTTCAACGTAGCCAACCTTCCTTTTCCACTAGCTCTCTATAAGAAACTTTTGGATCAAAAACCCTCCCTGGAAGATTTGCAAGAGCTGAGTCCTGAATTGGGCAAGTAAGTAAGTTTAGTTATCTATTCCAGCATAACATTCCCTCTCAACTTATTCCTCCAACTTTGACTAGCAATGGCAAGTCAGGTTCCCAGAAGCGTGGCTCCTGATGTTTTCAAGGTTCTATAGGTCTCTATCCTTCCGACACTATGGCTCACAAGCCCCTACTAGTGTGTTACCCTTTAACAATCAGCTAGTAGAGTAGATCCAGTTCTTTGGCAAAGATATTAACTTAAATGACATGGCAAGAACAGTAGTTACTTACAAAGCATTTCCCCCCAAACAGGCACATACTTTCCCCACAAATATACACACTTAAAGTACAATAGTAGTGAAGCATGTGTGCAGGGAATACCAATTGCCAAGGCAATTCACAACTCTGGAACTGTCAGACTTTGATATCCTTTCTTTTTGGGAGGCAAGGGGGTGGGTGTTGGGGTCCTCTTGAAGTTCTTTGTGGGGAATCGCATCAATGAGAGATGAAACTTCTGTACTAGATGATATCTGAAGTCAATAAGTAGTCAATAAGCAGCAATTAAGCTCCTACCATTTGCCGGGCACTGTGTTAAACACTGGGAATAGAAATACAAAAAAAGATTGTCCCTGCCCTTAAGAAACTTAATCTAAGGGAGGAAGGCAATACATCAAAGGAAGCTGAAAAGTGGGAGGGATACCAGGGAAAGTTCACGACATGCCCGGAGAGGCATGGCGAGTTCAAAGAAGTCCCAAAGCAGTGCAGCTGGGTGAGAAATGAAATTTCTGAGCTGAGTTCATTTCTTAAATGGAGGTTTTGGAGTTCATAGTCCCCCTTTCAGGTTGAAAGGTCAGGGGTAGGGATGATACAGAATACTAAGGCAGGTGGGATTCTGCAGGATGATGAAGTTTGTCCATTAAGAAGCATAGTGCAGAACAGCTAGGCGGTGCAGTGGATGGATAGGGCACCATCCCTGAAGTCAGGAGGACCTGAGTTCAAATCTGGCCTCAGACCAAACACTTGACACTAGCTGTATGACCCTGGGTAAGTCACTTAACCCCAATTGCCTGAAAAAAAAAAAAGCATAGTGGAGAAGTAAAGTAGTGTAGCAAGCTGAGATAAGACAAGTCCCTTCCAGGTCTCAACTTATGATCTGAAGTCCCTCCTAGGTCTCGATCTATGAATCTCTGACAACCATATTTAGGAGCTAGGAGATAGATGAAATCAAGCAAAGAAAGGGGAAGAGGAGTAACAGACCGGTAGGAGAATTACAAAGAAGATTATTGAGGCTAAGGGAAAGTAAGCAGAAGAACGGCGTGGCCGATACTTTTCAGAGTATCAGAAAAGTCAGGAAAAATGAGGTCTGATGAAAAGTCGTCAGAATTAACATTGAGAAAGCAGTTGCAATATAGTAAAGAGGTTAGAACTCTGGTTGCAAGAGGGTGAAGTTCTTATGGGAATGATGAGGTTTTAGAGGCAGAAGGGACTCAAAGGGAATCTAGCATTTTACAGATGAGCAGACCTGGTGGACCAGACAGGTTAAGTAACTTGCACACAGTCGGATAACGGCAGATCTGGGATGAGAGTAGTACTGCAAATACACTATCGTTCTGCCCACTACCCCGTACTGCTATGATTTACTTCACAAAGACACACTTTGACTTTTTAAACTTTTAAAATTATCTTTCCTTCAGCAATTTCAAGTTACTTCTGGATGAAAATGCTGATATAGAAGAATTTGACATACATTTTTCTGTGAGTACTACTGAAAAATAGTATGTAGATGAACTTTTAACATATGTCCACCTGTCACAATGGCTTAAAGTGCCCCTTACTGAAATGCTACCTTCTACAATAAGCCAGTTTTTATTTCTTATTTGGTAGGAGATATGTCTACGTAATAGAAAATGAAACACACATTGATAATTCAGATTTTAAAAGTCTATTTTGCAGTCAGCATTATCCAAGAATGACTGAGTTGGAAATTTTTTACATTCATATATTTTTTTAAATAAAGGGGCTCATTTAGCTGTCAGTTAGGGGATATTCTCTAAGAAAAATTCCTATGCATAAAAGATGGTTATGAATATAGTGTTATATCGAAGAAATGGCACTGATTTGGGAGTCCAAAGACTTAAGTGGAAATCACTTAATTGCAGGGGGCTGCCTGAAAAAGAGGAAATGCTATATAATAGGAAAAAATTGCATATGGAGTCAAAGGTGATGAGCTGGAATCTTACCTCTGATGCTTATTAGTTGTATGACCTTGGACAAGTCATTTCACCTCTCTTAGCCTCAGCTTCCTCATCTGTAAAATGAGAGAATTAGATGAGTTGACCTCTAAGGTTGCTTGCAGCTCTAAATTTATGATTTTATGACAAAATTTTCTCTAAAGTCTCTTCCTGTTCTCAGTTTACTCCACAATTTGCTACCTGGGTGGCTCTGAGCAAATCCCTTAATCTTTCTGAAGCTATTTCCTTATTGTAAAATTGTAAAATTTTTCTTATTGTAAAATAATGGGATTAGATTAAATGATCTTTAAATTCCTATCAGTTTCTTATCCTTCTTATCCTATGACCACTTCATATTGTCACCTGAACGTGTTTGTGGTTTTAGATATACTGGGATAAAAAAGATGTTGACCTAATTCCAAATGGAAGCTCCATACTTGTGGACAAAACCAACAAGTAGGTATAGTAGAAATAAATACCTGTTTTTAATGTTCTCAATCTGTCATTAGAGACTTAATACATTAGCACTGTTAATTTCTTGTTTCTGTTAACTATCTCCAGAAAGGTGAGCCAAACCTTTATTGTTATTATTATTATTTTAGTCTCTAAGAAATAGTAAATTTGTTGGGTCATTAACAATCTATATGTAATAATACAAAGTCATTAAAATACACCCACTCAAACTTACGAGGTCAAGCCTCATTCTTGGCAGGTTCCATATCTGTGAATTTGCCTATTCACTAAAATTTATTTATAGCCCCAAAATCATACTCACAGCACTTTCATAGGCATCATAGATGCAGGCAGAGCATCGAAAAATCTGTCACCTAAAACGCTGCTTCGCTACTGAGGCTGAATCCTCACGGAGAAAATCTGTGTATCGGAAAATACGTTTGTTCAGGCATAAGTTTTAGTGGTGTTGGCCGTGAGTTCAATGTTAATGAATCACACAATGTAGTGCAGTCAGAAGAAGGAAGAGGAAATTTGCCAGTCACTTTAGAAAGTGCTAAGGTAAATTTTGTGACCAGAGGCTCACAGGAACCTAACCCTGCACTCCCCCTAGAAGCAATGGTTCAGTATTCACTGATTTGGTGTTTGTGGCAACTTTATAAAGTATAACTACCACAAATGACACAATTTGATTGTATTTAGATATTCAATTAATATTTTTCTAATCTATAATTACTTCCCTAGTCCAGGATTACAATTTCACATTGCCCATTTTTCACTGTGGAGTATTTCATAAATACTCTCTCCACTTCTCCTTTTCATCATTAAATCACTGGTATCCACTACCATTGCCTCTGGAAAGGGGATACTAATGGACCGCTCTATTGTTCTACTAACCATCTTTGTGACTTCCCATACCATAACTCCCTTCTCTGCCTACCACTTCCCTACATATTATTACCCCAATTAGAAAGTAAGTTCCTTAAAGACAAGGACCTTAGCACAATGCTTGGCACATAGTAAGTGCTTAATAGATGTTTTTCATTCATTCTTTTTTCTGAGGATCAAGTTAGATAACAACTTTCCCCCAACTCCAGTTTTTCATTTATTAAATATTTAACTAGAGAAACCTCTTTCCCCATAAGCTCATAAGCAAAAGCCTACAATAAAGAGATATATGTGTTGTGTATATATTGTTACTCAGTTGTTTTTCAGTTGTGTCTGACTCTTCATGACCCCATTTGGGTTTGTTTATTTATTTTTTTTTTTTGGCAAAGATACTGGAAAGGTTTGCCATTTCCCTCTTTAGCTCATTTTACAGATGAGAAAAAACAGAGTCAAATAGGGTGAAGTGACTTGCCCCGGGTTGCATAACTAGTAAGTGTCTGAGACCAGATTTGAATTCAGGAAGATGAATCTTCCTGACTCTAGGCTTGGCACTCTTATCAACTATACAACTGAGCTGCCCATTTATATATAATACTATATATAAATTTTATATGTAATACCATATATAAATTATATATATATATACACTATACTATATACTAGTGTATATATATATATACACTATATATGTATGTGTGGATATATAGATGCATGTGTATGTATGTATGTGTGTGTATATACACACATGGAGATCATATACATATACACACATGTGTATATACGTATATGTATATGTTCATACCTAGAGGGGAGAAGAGAAAGTAAGAGAAGAGAGATTACACACACACACACACACACACACACACACCACACACATGTGTTCTAGGTTTAAAAAGACATAAATAATTACCTAAAATACATTATCTGTGTGAAAGATCACTACCAGAGTCATCCCTAACCATCACTGCTACTTACTTCTGACTTCTCAACTCAGCACAGGCCCACCATTCTCTTAATAAAGTTTTTCCCCCCAAGATAAGAGTTAAAATAATTCTCTCAGGAAAGAATTTCTTTTTCTGTGTCCTTATATGATCTCTCTTCAGCCATGACAAGACCTTCCTGAAAAGACAAACTACCAGTCTATCAGAATTCTACTCCCTCTTAAGATATGGTAACAATACTCATATTTTTCTGTGGCCAGGGCTATTGAAGTAGGTACTAAGCATGTTATACATAAGTGTCTAATGACTGTTATTCTTTGACAGTGGCCTGCTATGGCATTACTCTTATTCAGGTCAGGGTGGCATAAGAATCACTATTAAAAGGTCTATCCTGTCCCTGTGGTTCATCACCTGCTGCTTCTATACACTTTAAATACTTTCTAACTGGCCAGATGTTTCTATATCCCCTCTGTTTTATAAGGTTGTACAAAGTATGAAAATCTTCTACGTTCTATTTAAGTGCAAATTGGAGGATGAGAAAAAAAGAACAAAGTAACAAAGATATAGATTATATACACGTGTTTGTATGTGTGTGTGTGTGTGTGTGTGTGTTTGTATGCATGGAGAGAAACATATATATCTATATATTAACAAAGATTATCTTCTGGCTTCCATAAAGGGAAGATTTTGTTTCCAGATGTATTAATTACATCTTTAACACATCTGTGAAAAAGATTTATAAGGAGTTCCAAACGGGATTTTACAAAGTCTGTACAAAAGAGATACTCAACTTATTCCATCCCGAGGAGCTTAAAGTAGTGACGACTGGAAACCCAGATTATGACTGGAAAGTTTTTGAAGAGGTATGTAATAGGAGAATGGATTTAAAATTTACCAAATAATGTCTATATCTTCTCAATAAACTTTTCTTTCTCCCTTTCCTTCTCAAGAATTCAAAATATTTCAAAGGATATGATAAGTCACATCCTACCATTGTGATGTTTTGGGAGGCTTTCCATAGATTGTCTCTGGAAAAGAAGAAAGACTTCCTCTGTAAGTTATTGATCTTTATAAATCTCTCTCTCTCTTTTTTTTAAATGATAACATTTCCCTTGTGAAGAAACATCTATTTATGGTTGTTTTTCTTATTAATGTGGTTGTATCTACAACTATAGAGGTCACAACCATCAATGGCTGGCCATGCTGCATAAATCTTACCCATGTCCTCAGTAGAGGACATTACTGAATACTGACTCAGGGAAGGAAGAGGTTTTCCTTTCTTTTCTTGATGTCACGTGTATACCAATGAGGCACCTGGGGCAAAGTAGATAGAGAGCTAGGCTTAGAGTCAGAAAGACTTGAGTTCAAATCCAATCTCAGACACTTACTATGTGACCTTGTACAAGTCACTTAACCTCTGTCAGCCTCAGTTTCTTTTACTGTAGAATGGGGATAATAACAGCACTTAGCTCGAAGGGTTGCAGTGAGGAAAAAATGAAATAATATTGGTAAACATTTAGCACAGTGCCTGACACTTCCCCCAACCACAAAGATCCTTCATTCCTTGTACTTTTCATGGGACTAGATTACTTTGAGGTTTTTTCCCTATTCATTTTTTCGATGACATGTTTTACACTACTTTTCTTTCATAATCCTTTGTTTGTGATGTTTTACAGTCACGTATGTACATCACATACCCCTGCATTACAATTTTTGTGAACTTAAGTATTGTCTGGGGGCTGTAATGTTCCTTTACTCACAGATACATAAAAACACCAGAAAAATATTGGTAGTGAAAAAAAAGAGTGTTTTAGGGAGAAGCCTGGGAACATCAAAATAACTTTTTCCTAAAAGCAATTCAGGGCACTCCCTCCCAATTATTCTACTTTGTTATTGATTTCCAGTGTCAGCCCAAGATAGAGCTACAAATAGGGGTAGCTAGGTGGTATAATGAATGGATATTAGGACTTGGAGTCAGGATTTCAAATCTAGCACTTCTATTCTGGTGTTTAATTGGGGATTTAAAATTTGTTCTTTTTCTAGTTGTTTGTGGTTTTTTTTTTAGTTGCATACTTCATTCATTGGTCTGTTCTTTCTCTCTTTTATTGATGTAAGCATTTAGAAGTATAAATTTTCCCCTGAGTAATGCTTTGGCTACATCATACAAATTTTGGTATGTTGTCTCATTGTTATCATTATCTTTAATGAAATTATTGATTGTTTCTATATTTCTAAGATCTCTGGACAGTTTTTTTAAATTTGTTGAAATATAATGTCTAGGCCCTTTTTTTTTTTATCACGGCTTTCAGGTAGTCTAGTAACTCTTCATTTATCTCTCCTCAATCTGTTTTCCTAGTCAACTGTTTTTCCTATGAGATATTTCTCATTTTCTTCTATTTTTTCAATCTTTTCACTTTGTTTTATTGTTTCTTGATGTCTCATGGAGGCATTAGCTTCCACCTGAACAGTTCAAATTTTTAAGGAGTTACTTTCTTTAGTGAGATTTTTATACCACTTTTACCAAGATGTTAATTGTTTTTTGTAATTTTCTTGCATAGCTCTCATTTCTCTTCCCAGTTTTTCCTGTAATGCTCTTATTTGTTTTTTTTAAATGATTTTTTTTGCTCCTTTTTTATCCTTTTTTAAAAAACTCTTCTAGGAATGCTTATTGGACTTGTGTCCAATCTGTATTTTTCTTTGAGGCTGTGCTTGTAGATGTTTCCAAGTTGATCTTTTCTGAGTTTGTGTCTTTAGCTTCCCTGTCACCATAGATGATATTTATGGTCAGAATTTTTTTGGTGTTTGTGTTTGTGTGTGTGTATGTATATATGTGTGTGTCTACACACACATATATACATACACACATGCACACACACATATATATATATATATATATATATACCTATTTGTGTCTAATGGTAGCCATCTCTAGGGCAAAGGGGAGAAAAAAAGACATTTACATGATAACTTTATTATATACTTTAAAGGAATAGCAAGTTGTACATATTAAATATGCAATTTCATGTATAATCATATTTTTTATCATACTGTGTTGTGGAAATGCTTTAGTCCATAAATTAAAAAAATTAAAAATTTAAAAAAGAACATAAGAGCTTAAAAACTGGCTTAGTCAGCAGATGCTTGACTTAATTTCCAAGCAGAGAGATTTGGCAGCCAATCACAATGCCAAATTAGAGTAAATAAACTAATTTGTAAAATTTCATGGAAAAGGATGGTTCAAGTTTTTTTTTTAATCATGATTGTTTACAAATTTTATTCTTGAATTTATAAGTTGTTATAGGAAATGTCTTCGTGCTGAAGCTCTATATAATGAAAGTGCTTCATCTGATCTTGTAATTTCTCCTAATGCCAATATGGGCCTCAGAGTCCAGTGCAGTGCCTGATGTATAATAAGTACATAATAAATGCTAGCTGGTTGGAGCCAGCTTAGCTATAGCAGACCCTGAGGGGCCTTCACCATTTAGGGCAGTCTGGACAGTGGTAGTGTTTGTGTATATTGTTTTTCTTACTCTGCCGCTTTCAGTCTGCCTCAATACATGTAAATCTTCTCTTGCATCTCTGGAAAAAAAAATACACACACACACAGAGTTACTTTCTTAAAGAGCAGTAGTATCCCATGTAACCATAATTTCCAACCTTATCACTTATATCACTCTTCTCCTGATTGACTGATGGCCCCCAAACACATTTTGCATACTCCTTCTGAGATTTTTATCATGCCATTTCTCTTGCCTCAAATATTCTGTCCCCTTCTTTCCTTCGATCTAAATGTTATCAATTCCTCAAATCCCAACTCAAATTCCAGTTTCTCCATTACTTCTTGATGACTCAAGTCCCTATTTACTTTGTCTCATTTGTTTGTCAGTTAAGCACGTACCAGCATGAAATCTTTTTTTTTGCTCCTTTTTTATCCTTTTTAAAAAACTCTTCTAGGAATGCTTATTGGACTTGTGTCCAATCTGTATTTTTCTTTGAGGCTGTGCTTGTAGATGTTTCCAAGTTGATCTTTTCTGAGTTTGTGTCTTTAGCTTCCCTGTCACCATAGATGATATTTATGGTCAGAATTTTTTTGTTGTTTGTGTTTGTATGTGTGTATGTATATATGTGTGTGTATTGTGTATTTAAGAAATATTAAATCCTATAATGTTACTTACCATTTCATGCATAAATGCCGTGTATACCCATCTAGATTATCAGCTTCTTGAGGGCAGGAACCATGAACTATACTTTGTATTCTGCCCAATACTTAAAGTATAATAACACACATTATTCAATATTTGCTGAATGGACAAATGAAATTTCTTCTCTGTACTTTGAGTTTGTGCTCGATCTTTTAAAAACTACCCTTAATTTTATTTTTCTTTAAAGTGTTTCTTACAGGAAGTGACAGACTTCAAGCCCAAGACATACAGAATAGGGGAATAAATTTTATCCATCCTGAATCTGCGAGGGAAGATGAACTTCCAATAGTACATACCTGTTTTCATAATCTATACCTCCCACCATATTCTACGATGGAAAGAGTGGAAGAAGTCCTTCAAATAGCCATCAATAACAACAGAGGATTTGCCCTTTAGCCATCATTCAAACCTTTGCCAAAAAAAAAAAAAAAAAGACATTGGGACTGAAAATGTACAATAAAATGACCATGCAGCTAATGGAATATATTTATGACTTTTGTAAAAAGTGAAATCATAAGAGCAATGCAGAAGCATCGTAGCCTGCTTCATTCTAAGTATTAGTGTGTGTCTTCAGCATTTGCTACAGTGCTTTTGATGTAAGAAGGGCTTATCATGGTACTTATGGCTGTTGAATAAAATGAATGAATGAATAAGATGAGATGAGATGATAGCAATAGAAATAGGCGTCGATTCAGGCTCAGAAGATGAGGCAAAGAGTGGAGTCAGAAGTATTCAGAAGACAGAAAGAATGGATGGAAGAGTGAAAAGTTCTTAGAGCCCTAACCTGGGTTGTATAAAGGACACAGCGTTGGAAATAAATTCATATATGCAAAGAAGGAGGTTAGCCTATTTTTGTTTTGTGCACAAAATTACTTTTTAGATGTAAATTTTTTTTTTTTTTGCCTTTTAAATTTAATTTAAAAACCATCTCCCCACAGGAAAAGTGTAGAAATTCCTCTTCTGCTTTTCCCCAATAGTTTCTTCCTAGACTCTTCTCTGATTTTCTCTGCATGTCGTTCAGCAAGAAGGCAGACCTTATTTACTACACTCCCCATGCTTCAAATGACCATTATACAAAATTACTTATGTTAGTCTCTGTTTTTCTGTAAACCTTCTGTTAATAGGATTCCCTGCTGTGAAATTCAGTTGGGTAAAACTTACGCCCACATTCAGAGTTGGTCTTTATCCTCAAAAAGTTTTCTATACAGTTATCAAGGCAACTGTAATGTAGCATAAAGAGTATGGTGGTTAAGTGTCCTACGGTCTAGTCCTGGCATTGTGACCTTTTAGCAATTCCCGTCACCTTGGGCTCAGTTGACTCATTATAACTCTACTCAGCTAGGTGGTGCAGTGGACAGAGATATTGTTATCTTGGAATGTGTTGTTTCCCTCACTCTATTATGAGGTCCTTGAGGAGAGGGGCCCTATTTTATACATTTTATCCTGAAAGGTGGCAGGTCATAGTGGAGAGTGTGCTAAATTTGGAGTCAGAAAGACTTTAAATCTTAGCTCAAACACTTACTATGTGACCCTGGGCAAATTGCTTTCTCTTCGACTAAATGTCCTTATCCGCAAAATGAGAATGATGATAATAGCACCTACCTCACAAGGTTGTTATAAAAATCAGTGTACTTAAAACAATTTTCCAACCTTAAAATTACATATAACTAAGTTGTTAGGTTTGCTGATCTATCAATTGCATGTGTTGAGTTTTACTTCTTCAAGTTGCACATAGGAATTTCCACTTAAAGGTAAGAACTAAGGAATTGCAAGTTTTCTGTCAACACTGTTCCAAGGTCCTCTGGTCCACTTTTCTTCTTCCAAGATTTCTCTTCCACTGGGTCATCCATGCCAGCCCATCCTGTGTTGACTGTGGAATGCCAGGTTAATTTTTATGCTTCCTTTCCCATTGGCAAGGTGATGCCATAAAGATGTGTGTAGCAAGTGAGCCAGGCTTAACACCTGTTCATTCTCCATGTACGCCTAAGCTGCTGTGCAGATGATCACACTGAGTCAAGGAAGGGTGGACCTTGGGCCTTGAGTCTTGACTGGGCCTGCAAAGGACTTCAGCAGCAGACAAGTACTAAGGACCTACCCTAGAAGCAACAGCTGAGAAGCAATATGATGCTGTGGAAAAAAAATTGGATTTGTAGTCAAAGGACCTGGGTTCAAAATCTTAATCTGCTACTTAATACCTGTGGGACACTAGGCGAGTCACTTATCTGCGACTGCTTCTTATCTGTAAAATGGGTGGAAGGATGATTGAGATGACCCCTCTAGGTCCCTTTCAGCTCGAAATCTAGGCTATTTTGACCTGCTGAACATGATGCTGTTAAATTTTAGAATTATTATTCAGGGCAAAACAAGTTAAACAGAGCAAACGTGAAAAAAAAAGAGATGATCATGGAAGTGCTACAAGACTTCAAGAACAGATTGTGCAAGAATAACTCATTTCCTTTTTTCAGTTTTACTGCACAGTTTCATCATATGAAATAATAATGTACAAAGTGTCTGGAAAATCTTCAAGGCTTAGATAAATGCCAATTTGAGTAAATGCCAATAATTATCAAGGGAATGCTATAGATATAATTTAGATTTTTGCAAAGCTTTTAACGAAGCATCATGCTAATTTTGTGAATAAGACGGGAAGATTGTGGGCCAGACAATTCAGACAGAATTGGTTGGATGGCCAGACCTAAGAAACAGAACCAGAAATCGCATTTGTTTTGTATATATTCATTGTCTTATTCTGTGTATTTGTATCCCTAGTCTGTAATATAGTGCCTAGCACATAATGGGTGCTTAATAAATGCTTGATTAAAGGTATACTTAATCTTGGTGTAAGGAAAAACTTCCTTAATAGTCTGGACCCTCCAAAAGTGGAAATGGCTACATTGGGACACAGTGGGTTCCACTTAAAGTCTTCAAAAATTGGATAATCATTTGTTGGGTATGTTGTAGAGGAGACAGCCATGAGTTGAAACAGATGGCTTTTGAGGTCCCTTCCTCAGGGATAAAATGCTGGCTCCAGAGTCAAACACCCAAGTTCAAAACCAGCCTCAGATAGTCACAAGTAGTGTGACCCTGAGCAAGTCACTTCATCTTTTGTCTTGGTTTCCTTAACTTGTAAGATGGGATTAAAAACAGCACCTACCTTGTGATGTTGTTAAGAATTAAATGAGAGTATTTGTAAAATATTTAGCATAGTCCCTTCACCACCCTTACACTTCGGACATTCTGTGAAGTGTATGGATAACAGCGTAACAATTCGGTATGTATCAGCATTTACATCATGCCATTGGGACCCTAGTACTTTGTAAAAATATCCCTTAAACTATTATGATGAAGTCATCAAATATTTGTCCTTTGTCTCTTACTCAACATAGGGAATAAAACTAAATCAAAGGTAACTAAAAATGGCCCAGAGGAATCATGGAGGGGCTAAACCCCAGTCAGGATGAGGTCAGCTCAAACCCTGCCTCAGGCACTATTCGGGTGACCCTGTGCAAGCATACTTCACCTATGCTTCAGGTCCCTCATCTGCAAAATAAGGGGGTTGGACCCAGTGGCCTTTCACGTCCTTTCTATTTCTGAATCCCTGATCCTGGTTTGTTTTCCAACCTTTTAAGCTGGTAAAGAGTTTCAAGCAATAATTGCTTCTAATGTAACATCTAAAATTTGGAATAATATTTAATTATTCCCTCAAACTCTCTTTTGCAAAGTCTTTTTAAAGTACAAGTCTGACCACATCCCTCCCCTGTTCAATAAACTCCAATTGTTCCCTATCGCTTCTGACCAAAGAAAAGCTCCCACTCAGCTTCTAAGCAAAGCTTTTCACAAGTTGGCTCCAACCTCCGTTTCCAACATAATCTATTATTTCCAATCCTACGCTCTCCAGTCCAGCCTGCGTTCTCTTGCTGTTCCCCACCTGTCATTCCATCTCCCACCTGTGTACCAATGCCTAAAAGCCTCACTGCCTCAATTCTACCTCAGAACCTGTCATTTCCTATACTTAACCTTTCCTAATCTTCCCAGCTACTAATATCCTCATTTAAAAAAAATAATAATCTTGTATTTATTTATAGGACAGTTATGTGGCAAAATGTATAGAGGGCTGGGCCCTCCTCTTCCCGAGTTCAAATCTGGCAACTTAAAAGTGGAGTGACCCCGGGCAAATCAGTTACTTTTGTTTGCCCTAATCTGTAAAATGAACTGGAGAAGGAAATGGCAAACCACTTCAGTATCTTTGCCAAGAAAACCCCAAATGGGGGTCAAGAACAGCTGGACACAACTGAACATTTATTTATTCACATCTTGTTTCACCTATTAGAAGGCAGAGTTCCTTGAAAAGCAGGGCTTTAATTTTTTTTTTTTTGGTCTTTGTATGCTCCAGCACCTCGCACAGTGCCTGGAACTTAGTAGGCACCCAATATATATTTGCTGACTAATTGTAGATTAACTATTTTCCCATGGTAATTCTGGAAATAAAGATACAAAATAGAAGTTTTGCTATACACATCAATTTCCACTTTATTGTAAGCTTTTGTATGAATATAGTTCAAATGAATTTATCTGAAACTATTTAAATGAACAAATTATTTGGCGTAGCGCCTTTGAAAATATCTGTTATTTTTATCATTGCCTTCCATTGCCTTTAATCTATTAACCAAAATAATCCAAAAACCTTTTGGTAAATGTATTTACCTTTTAGTGGAGTATAATCAAAACTAAAAGTCAAGTATTTATACAGATCAAGATTAGGACTGTTAAGTCTAACAAGGGAATACTTTAATGAAACGAATATAGGGATTCCAATCCTCCCCACTG
The DNA here is from genome assembly GCF_900497805.2 of Vombatus ursinus. Taxonomy (NCBI): domain Eukaryota; kingdom Metazoa; phylum Chordata; class Mammalia; order Diprotodontia; family Vombatidae; genus Vombatus; species Vombatus ursinus. The sequence goes on along the minus strand of NW_020949753.1, from coordinate 4,241,817 downwards.
CAACTATGAAAAAGGCAAGATGAAAAAACTCATTTTAACTTTCTTTAATCCAGAGTTTCTAAGAGAAAGATGAAAATCTTAGTTCCCTATGAAAATGAGATCACTCCAGCACATTAAGAACTAAGTGGAGTAAAATAAGAAATTTTTCTGTTTAAACGTCAATCACATGGCCTTTACTACATCAAGTCTCTCAGGGTAGCCTCTGGCATTAGTTGTGTCTAAACAGCTTGATACCCATCCAAGTCCAGAGGTGGAAGAACACATACACTGGTATGGTAATCGGCAAGAGAAGACTGTAAAAGCACAGGCTGCTGGTGCTGGTGCAACCATGGGGAAAGTTTTCCTCTACAGAGGCGGAGTAAAACAGTCCAGCTAAAGAGATGAGAGGAACAAGGACAGTCAGAGTTGGCAGAGACAGAAACATTTTCCTTGACTGCTTATCTCTTCCTCCTCCCAACGTACGGTGTCCTGGAGTCTGGCGTTTAGGAACGGCCTACTCTTGTTCTTTTTCTTCTTGTTGCTTATTCCGGCGTATCATTCTTGCTGCCTGTGGTATCATATTAGGAATGCCGTCAATGACTGGATAAGCAATTCCCAGTTCTTCATTAATCAGTTCGTTTGTTGATACTTCGTACCTAAGCAAAACAAGTACGAATAAATCAATTATTTAAGTTACTGGAAAAAAATAAAATGTCCAGAATATGGTTGTAAATAACTCAGTCTATCCAGCTCTATCCTATAAAGGGACTATTGCTTTAATCCAGTATAAATTTAAACTCTCCCATGGATAACTGTACTGTTTTTCTGAAAAAGAATTTCATAATTTTCCCACTTCAGGCTGTTTTCTCTCCATATAAAGTCATTTTTCTTTTTCTATTTTTGTTATACCTTTTCAGATCTGTCTGTTCTACCATATTACACAGAAAATATCAAATCGCTCTGCCCACCCAAAATAGTTTCATCCCTTTTAAGAGGAAGCACAGCACAGGGGAAGAAGTCTTGGACAATCAGGAGTGACCTGAGTTTCAATGCTGCCTCAAACACTGACTAGCTGTGTCAATATGGGTAAATCATTTCACCTCTATGAACCTATAACTCATCTGTTAATAGAGATCACAGGCTTGTGTGACAACCATTTACTGAGCAAGGTATTTTGCTAGGTATTAGAAATACTAATACTAGAAATGTTAGGACAAAACAAGAGAGTGTTTTGTACACACACATTCTATTGGGATATATAGCATGGACACAAGTAAATACAAAGTAATTTCGGGGGGGGAGTGCTAATAACAGGGAATATCAGCAAACTCCTCTTGTAGGAAATAGCACCTAAGCCGTGCTGTGAAGGAAGCTAATTAGTGTATGTGAGGCACCAAGGTGCAGTGGATAGAGACCTCAGACATTAGCTGTAGGACCCTGGACAAGTCACTTGACCAGTTTTCCTCATCTGTAAAACAGGAACAATAACAGCACTTATCTCCTGGGGCTGTTGTGAGGAGCCAATGAGATTGTAATTGTAGAACACTCAACACAGTTCCTAGCACATAGTAAGTGCTACATAAATGTTAGCTATCATTATTTTCATTATTTAAAGTATAGGAGGGAGTACATTCCAGACACAGAGGACCACTTGAGCAAAGGGAAAGAGGTTGTCATGAATAGACTTTCCTTTTTCTCTTCATTCTTCTCTACCTTTTCAACCTTGGACAAAGTTGATCACCCTCCTCCTTGTACCCTTTGCTCCTGGGGCTCCTCCCTTCCTCAGATGGGGGGGGGGGGAGGACAGTGAACTCCTCCCAGATCCTCCATTTAAGGAGGGAACCCAGGGCATCCATCTCATCAGCTGCATTCCTGACTTCATCATGCCTCATTCCCCTCCCACCCTTCAGTTTCTTTTTTATGAGCCGTCTTCCCCCATTAGATGGTAAACTTGAGGGCAGGGGCTGTACTGCCTTTCTTTGCATGCCTAGTGCTTAGCGCAGTGCCCACTGAACACTAGGATTTAATAAATGTTTATCTTCCAATACTAGTATACAGCTGCTGCTGCTACTACTATTACTACTACTACTACTTCTACTTCTTCTACTACTACTACTACTACTGCTGCTGCTGCTACTACCACTACCACCACCAAACTACTACTCTCTTCTCTATAGGTTTTCGTGCTACTGTTCTCTTCTGGTTTTCCTTCCTCATGTCTGATGACTCTTTCTCAGGCTCCACTGCTAGAATCTCAGCTGGTTCATGCCCACTAACCTAGGACGTCCCCCAAGACTCTATCCTGTGTCCTCTATTTCACTTGCTGATCTCATCAACTCACAGGGATTCAGTTATCATCTCTATGAAGATGATTCTCAAATCTATTTGTCCATCCCTAACACTACTCCTGACATATAGTCTTAGATTTCCAACTGCCTACTGCATACTGAACATCTTGAAATAGATATCTCCTAAACATCTTAAACTCAGTAAGTCCAAAACTGAACATATCTTTCCCCTCAAATCCTCCTCTCTTTGTAACCCTCCTATTACTGTTGAGGGTATCATCACCCTCCCAGTTAGTTACCACGACCTCAGTGTCATCCTCTACTTCTCCCTCTCTCTCTCACCCCTCATATCCATTCTGTTGCCAACTCTTGTTGTTTCTACCTTCATACCATCTCTTGGACGGCCCTCCCTTACTCCTCTCGTACTGCCACCACCCAACGGACTGGATATGTGGGGGGAGGTTGAGGAGTGGAGGACACCACCTGGATATAGACCCTCCAACCTCACACCTGAATAACTGAAACAGCCTGCTGGTTGATCTCCCATCCTCAAGTCTCTCCTCACTGTAGTCCATTCTCCACTCAGCTGTCAAACTGGTTTTCCTAAAGTGTAGGTCTGCCAATGTCACCATTCAGTAAACCACAGCGGTTCCCTATTACCTCCAGAATCAAGTACAGAATCCTATGGGGGTTTTGTTTGTTTCGTTTTGGGAGGCAATAGGGTTAAGTGACCTGCCCAAGGTCACACAGCTCATGTCTGGGGTCATATTTGAGCTCAGGTCCTCCTGACTTCAGGGCCAGTGCTCCGTCCACAGTACCACCTGAACCCTCTGGTTTTTATAGTTTTTCATCACCTGGCCCCTTCCCACCTTTCCAGTCTTCCTACACCTTATTCCCCTCCAAGCACAATAAGACCCAATGACATTGTCTTCCTTGTTGTTGTTTTGACCTAAGAATCCATCTTACATTTTCACCGACTGCTCTTCATGCCTGAAATGCTTTCCCTCTTCTCCAAATCCCCAACTTCCCTAGTTTTCCTCAAGTCTTCCCTGAATCCTTTCCTGATCCCCATCAATACTAAAGTGTCCCCTTCTTATATTAACTCTAACATTCCATTTTGTTAAAAAAAAAAACATTACTAATCATTTTTGTAACCTTCACTGCTGCAGAACAGTTTGAATAGCGCCACGCTGAAGCATTCTAGGAGCTGGATAAAACAGAATTAGAGGATCTGAACAGGAAAGCAGTAAGTCTATTGCATATATAGTATATGGGCAGTATACACAGTATATATGCATGCACACGCGTGCGCGCACACACATACATATATGCGGCCCATACGCAATATACAGTATGTATGCTGAATAAATACAGTATAGATGAAATCTATCGATCCATCTGCTGGTGGGGGTGGATGATGCTGGAAGGCCGTCTCCCGGCTGTTATGAGCCAGACGAGCCTCGGTTTCTTCTCTACAAAACGGGAATAAACAACTCCAGCCTAGGCCTCGAGCTACGCTGCAAAGGGAGCAGACTTGAAATCTGGAGGCTCCAAGCCCGGCCCCCGGAGAGATCAGGTGACTCGCCCGGGTCACGTGGGCCGTAACGGGAGGCGCTATCTGAACGCGCGTGCCCTTGGTGTCCCGCAGTGCCTGGGGTCATGGCGGGGTCATCTGCCCTCTCCGGGCCTCGGTTCCCTTATATACCAGAGGCTGGGGGCTAGGCCCGGCCCGCCCCGCCCGGGCTCCCCGCAGGGCGCCTAACCTCAGAGGCTTCTTGGAGAGCGGGCACACCAGCACGTCCAGCAAGGCCGCGTCAAAGGCGGCCGGAGGCGAGGCCGGGTCCGACCCCGGGCTGTCGGCAGCCGGCCTGGGCCCCGCCGCGTGCACCGCCCTGCTCCCGGCGGCCGATGCCCGCAGCGCAGACGCAGCTCGTCGCCACGGCCCGCTCAGCATGGCCCCTTCCGCGGCGGGAACCCTGGGCGGCCTCGTTCTCGCGCCCGCTCCGGCTCGCCGATGACGCCCCGCCCCTCCGCGAGCTGCTTCCGGTGCGCGGAGGAAGGCCGTCCCCGCGCAGGCGCGCTTCGCACTCTACTTCCTACTTAGTCACCAACTGCGGAGGGGGCGGGGTGGGCGTGGTCTGTCGGGTCATTTCCCGGCCGAGGTGATGTCTTCGGCTATCTAGTACCGGACTCTCGTGAAAAAAGATCTTTTACCCGAACTCTATCCACAATTCCCTCATTCGTAACAAACCTAGATCCGGAAGGGACCTCAGAGGCCTATTCCATTCTCCCCATTTTACAGAGAAGGAACCTGAGGCCCACGGGTGGAAATGACTTGTCTAAGGTCCCACCTATAGCAAGCATAAAAATGAGATTGGAACTCGGGTCCTCTGACCCCAGAGGGGGGTTCTCCCGCCGCGTCACACTGCTAGTTCAGACTTTACTAAAACCTTGCTGTTTGTCCTTTAAAGCCCTTCGTGACCTGTTTCCGGCCCTCCTTTCCAGGTCTATTCTGTATTTCCCCCCTTTACACTCTGCAGTCCAGGCAAACTGGCCTTCCCCACACCAGCAATGCGCGGCCTCCTCATCTCTGCGCCTTGGAATCGCCTCAAAGCTCAAAGCTCAAAAGCTCAAGCGCCGCAGCCTGCATTTGTTACCTAACAATCAATCAATATAGCAGCAATGTTTATTAAGTACCCAGTGCCAGGCGCTGGGAAAACAGAGACAAGAGTGAAACAGTCCCATCACGTGAATGCAGTAGAAGCAATATGTACAAAAACAGGTATAGCACCTACACAGGTAATGCACAAAGAGTTATAGCACACACACAGGCCAAGCACAAACAGGCATAGCACACACATAAACAATGCACAAACAGATAAAGCACACACACAAGCAACGCAATGCACAAAGAGTTATAGCACACACACAAGCAATGCACAGGCATAGCACACACATAAACAATGCACAAACAAGTATAGCACACAAGCAATGCACAAAGAGGTGTAGCACACACAAGCAATGCACAAACAGGTATAGCACACACATAATGCACAAACATAAAGCACACACACAAGCAATGCAATGCACAGAGAGTTATAGCACACATAAGCAATGCACAAACAAGTATGGCACACACAAGCAATGCA
>NW_020949753.1:4199139-4236001 GCF_900497805.2 Vombatus ursinus | reverse complement strand
CACACACAAGCAATGCACAAACAGGTATAGCACACACATAAGCAATACACAAACAAGTATAGCACACACAAGCAATGCACAAACAGGTATAGCACACACATAAGCAATGCATAAACAGGCACATACATGAGGAAGACATAAAGAGGTATAGCACAAATGGGTTATGTACTTACTTTCCCAATCCACACCATCAGCAAATTGGGTCCCCGGAGCTCAGTTCTTGGAGTAACCCTAGGGGGTTATGTATGGGGTTGATGAAGGCCTTCACCAGGGTGCTGACAATGTCAGAGGACAGGTGGTGGATGATGATGGTGAGGATGATAACTAGCATTTATATAGTGCCTACTATGTGCTGAGCACTGTGCTAAGTGCTTTTCAAATATCTCATTTGATCTTCACAATACCCCTGAGAGGTAGGTGGTATTATTATTCCCATTTTACAGTTGAGGAAACTGAGACAAACAGGTTAAGTAATGAAAGAGGAGAATGTCTAGGGGGAAAGATAATAAGTTCATTTTGGTCATATTGAGTGATTAGGGCCTTTGAGACCATGTGCCTGCCAAGAAACAGGGCATCTGTGGCCCTTTTAGTCAGTCAACAAGCATTTATGACGTACCTACTGTCACTATCAGAAGAACTGAGAATGCAAACAAAGGTAAAAGACAGTCTCTGCTCTCAAGAAGCTTACAATCTAATAACGTAGAAAAGATGCAAAAATAACTATGGACAAATTCCATTCTAGTCACAAAGACTCCAATCATGGGAGTGTACCACAGGAATCTAGAAGGCAGAATCCAGAATCCAATTGAGAGAAATGATTTTCTATTATATTAATAACCAATTATTAAATTAGGATTGAGGTTTTTCCTTTCTATTTCCTCATTCGGCCCTTTCAGATCATTGGGTCAATCTCTGAGGGACGTTGCTGATAGATGAGATTGCTCAAATCCTCCATCTTGGGAAGGACCCCACCCAACTAGAAGACCTTACTTCTATTTAAAGTGTGGACAAAATGCAATCTAGGGGAGTTTTTACCCCAAGGACATGAGTCCCTGTTCTTAGAACACTCCATTAGAATTTAGAGTGACCCAGCTTATGAAGGAGAAAACCAACCAGAGTGGTCTGGGTAGAGATGAATTTTTTTGTCCAGATTCCTAAAGGAGGCTGAATCTCATGATCAAGTCATGTTCTCAGCAGGAGGAGCTGAAGACTTTTAGCCCATCTCCTCATCATATGTCCACTCTTTCATTAATTGTTCACCAATCAGGGTTGATTTTCACCTGTCAGGGGCACCTCCTTTTTCAAAGGTATTTAAGCATTCAGAGATATCCATGGTTTTGTCTTTGGCTACCAAGGAAGACAAATGCCTATCGATTTATTGATTATTTGCTGTCCAAATTAATTAATTGATTATTAATTACCCAGAAACTCTGTCTCTCATTTGTCTCACAATCCAGCATGAATGCTTTAAGAAACAAGGAGCTAGGGGGCAGCTAGGTGGTGCAATGGATAGAGCTCTGGCCTTGGAGTCAGGAGGACCCGAGTTCAAATGTGGCCTCAGACACTTGATACTTACTAGCTGTGTGACCCTGTGCAAGTCACTTAACCCTGATTGCCTTTAAAAAAAAAAGAACAAGGAACTAATATTTGGGAGACCTTCAAGACCACAGTGATTCCACCTTTGAACTTAAACTTGATTAGACTAATGCTATATAGTAAATGAGCTAAGTTATGCCTTTTCCATCAGAGACCAAGGGAAGAGAATGCCATCAAAGTACTGGGAGAAATGTTTAAATGTTTATTTTTGATTTATCTTTGACATAAATTCCCCTTGTGTAAAAGCTATTCATGTTAAGTGGTTAAATGGAATAGGGGAACATAATCGGGGTTCAAAATAATAGCAAAGAAAAGAGATACCCCCAGCCCACAAGGCAACAATGTAGAAAGTCTGGCCTTGAAAGAATAGGGCCAGAGCTCCCTCCTTACATGGCAGTATTAGAAAATTCAAAAATTAGGAAAATATCTTCTGGCTAATGTCAATCATGAAGTCAAAGATTGATATTAAAGATATGTTGTTTTCCTAAATTAGGCAATGAGAAATTATTTTGCCCTGAATAAATTACTTGACTGTCTTAGAATTCACGTATTGAGTTAAAATTATTCCTTTTGACATTTAGCAGTGTTTTAATTTGAAAGTTCTTTACAAACTAAGAAAACTGCTGAGCATAAATTTAGTACTTTAAAAAAGAACCCAACAGAAACTGTGCCATCATAACTTTGTATTAGATAAGAGCTGAGTAACAGCAAAAGAGGTCACTCTATGTTTCTGTGTGCGTTTGCCTGACCATTTAATTAATCCTCAAAAACCTTTTGAAAGATAGGTGATGATTAGGAATATCAGCTAACCTTTACGGAAAGGGAACTGGAGCACAGCACCATTAAGTATTAACAACAGAGGCTGGGCTCTGGCCTGTTTGTTTCTTTAACCACCAAATGCCCTTAAACAAAACTTTACTGAAAATAAGAAGTTAAAAATGAACAAGAAATTTCAGGATCTGTATTTTTTTTTAAGCATTTTTAGACTGCTAAAGATAAAATAGAATTTTGTGGACTGTATTTTCAGGTAGATGCATAACATAATGTAAAATATTTTTCCTCTGCTATTCTTACTACTGCAGGTCTCCAGACTGGTAATTTATTTAGAATAATGTTGAATAAGGGACAACTAGGTGGTACAGTTGGCCTTAGAGTCTGGAGGACTTGAGTTCGAATATGGCCTTAGGCACTCTAACTAGCTGTGTGACCCTGGGCCAGTCACTTAACCCCATTTGCCTCCAAAAAAAAAAAGGAAAAAGGAAAGAAACAAATAAATTCTTATTAGTTTTGCACAAAAAGCTGCTCATAGGCTACTAACTCTGAAAAACTTAAAAGAATTACCTCCCATATATAAAGGCCCAATCAGCAGTTTTTTTAAACCCAATGGTCAAAAATACTTTTTAAATTAAGAAAGAAGCACTTCTTTGAAGTTTATCTTTATTGTTATTATATATTATTTACTATTTTGTTTATTGTTATAAACAAAGGCACATGGAGATTCTCAAGCCTTGTGCTACAATATGTAGTAGAACTAGTAACAATCACTGGCCTTATTTCATTAACATGAAGAGTTTTTAAGTATCTCTTTCAATCTGAATCCAGAGCTGTATCTTCAAGACAATAAAACCATGCACTTGGAGCCAGGAAAAGCCTGGATTGGATTGCTGCCTCCGACACTAGCTGTGTGACTGGGCGATCAGTCAAACGACAAGCAAGTGAGAACAATAGCTGCATGGTTCCAGTTTAACTTGACTGTAGAATGCAAGAAGGTGAACGAGGTATAGTATAACAAGGCCGGAAAGGTGAGTTAAGCTAGGTTGTTATGAAGGGCTTTAAGTGTCTTAAGGTGAAGTTTGTGTTTAACAGGAGAGGTCGTAGGGAACCACTTGGGTTTGCTGAGCAGGGAAATGACCTGTCTGATCTATGCTTTAGAAAAATCACTTTGGCAGCTGTATGGAAGATGGAGTGGAGAAAGGATAGAACTCAGGCAGGGAGGCCATTTAGGAGGTTCCTGAAAGAGTCTAGTCTAGAAGTGATGAGACCAATCACTTAAAAGGGAGGAGAGATACAGGACAATTGCTGTCAGGGCTGGATTGATAAAGTAAGAGTTTTCTGAGGAGGGGGAAGACATGTACATGTTTATAAGCAGTAAGGAAGGAGGCGATAAATAGGGAGTAATTGAAGATTAATGAGAGAGAAGCTTAATAGAGGGGACAATCTGTTGGAGAAGATGAGATAGGATGGGATCTTTTGTGCACGTGGAGGGGTTTGCCTTGGCAAGGAAAAAGGCCATCTCTTCATGTGAGACAGGTGTGAAGGAGGAGATAGTACAGGAGGCATCGGAGTGAAATAAGAGAAGGAGAAAGAACGGAGCTCTCGGTGAATGACCTCATTTTTTGCAGTGAAATATAAAACAAAGTTTTTGGCTGAGTGGGGGGAGGGGAGGCTGTGGGAAGTTTGAGGAGAGAAAAATAAAAGTTTGAAAAAGTCACTGTGGTTAGGATTATGAATCAATTAGGGAGGTGCAAGAGTTGTTTGGGGGACAGTAAGGGCCCGTTTGAGATTATATAAAATGAACATGTAGACCTTGTTGTGGACCCAGTGATCACAGTTTTGTGATTTTTTTCCAGCTTTGTTCAGCTGCAAGAGAGTAGGAGGAAAGAAAGCAGCAGATGGTGTGAGTAATTCAAGGCTGGGGTTTGGCAGGGCAAGACTGTCTATAGGCCAAAGGGATAAAGGACTCAAGAGAAGAAGACTGTGTAGAGTTGAACTGTTTACCAGTGGGTCCAAATGGTCAGGGGTATGGCCAGTGCAGGGTGCAGCCAGAGCTGGAATGATAACCTGAGGCTGAGGAACGGAAAGTCCTGGTGATGATAAAGATCGGGGCTTAGAGTACAAGGCAGAGGGGTCAGGGAAATCAACCAACCAGTAAATGTTTATCTACGTGCCAGGCACTGTCTAAGCACTGGGGATACACATCTGACAAAAGAAAACCATTTCCTACCCTCAAGGAGCTTACGGTCTAATAGGGGAGTACAAAACACAAAAGAAAGCTGTGAAGCAGGTGCAGGGGGAGGTACCTGACATGGAAATATGGTCGAGAAGTCAGTCAGAGAATTCCCAAAGTAGTACAGCTAGGTGAGAGAAAAAAAGATGACTGAGCTGAGCTCTCTCCTTAAATGGAGATTTGTAGTTCACGGCCCCACCCTTCAACCAGTGAGGCAGAGGGCAGTGATGAGGTGGAGGACCAAAGTTGATGAGATGTGACAGGATGATGAAGTTATCCCAATAATGAACTTCCTGGATATGGTGGTGACATCAGTCAGAGAAGTCCCAAAGTAGTGCAGCCCATTGAGAAATGAAGAGTGACGACAGATTAGGATCAGGTAAAGGAATTTCAGAGTTCGTGAACATAGATGTTGTGGGCGAGGGCAAGGTCAAGGGTAGGACCATCTCCAAGTGAGCCGTGATGGGGTAGGAGAGTGGGTTAAGGGAAAGAAGATTGGGAGGTTAAAGAATGTGAGGGAGTATCAAGGTGTATGCTAAAGTCTCCTAATATGAGGGTAGGAGTTGGGGAGGGGAGAAAATCTGAGGGAGGTGCTGATCATGTTGAGGAAGGTAGGACAGTGGAAAGTAGGAGTCTGTAGACAACTGCTACCCGAATCTTGTCGGGTGATAAATATGGATTGGATGAAGCTCAAAAGAGGACAAGTTACTGGGGGGATAGTGGTAGAGATAATGGCTGGGAAGTGGCTGTGGGGAGCTGGGAATATTCCAACTCCCTCAATACAACCAGTGAGGCTAGGGGAATGAGTGAAAGTGCAACCAGTCTTGGAAAGGATAGGAAGCTGTGTCATCAGGAGGGAGCTAGGTCTTGGTGAGTTCAAGAAAGCAGAGGGAGCGAGAAAAGAAAAGGTTTAAGATGAAATCTAGTTTGTTACTTACAGAACAGACCTTCCAGAGAGCAAGGTTGGGTCGCTTTAGAGTGAGAGATTAGGGGGGTTGAGTTTAGAGGGATGTGAACTTGGGAGCTGTTAGTGGGGGCAGGAGAAGGAGGTTTGAGCAATGGTGACTGGGAATTCGAATTACTTAGATTGGGGGAGGTAGGGTGGGGTGGAAGTACTTTAGTCATTGAGATATAAGTACAGGATGTTATCCAGAGGGATTTGTCCTTAGATAGAGTTATCCCAAAGTGTCAGGCTGCTGTGTGTATGGCTGGAATGTGGGGGGTTGGGGTAGGGGGAAAGGGAGGATATCTTTTTTCATGTATCAGTATTGATGCCAGGATTTGCCCTGTATGACCACTCTTTCAGTATTTCTCATTCTGCCAGCTAGAATATGCTCCTCACTAGAAGCCTCACTGGGGGAATAATAGCAAATTTCTGTTCCTTTAGAGATCTCTACTGAGAAGCTGCCTTACTTCTTTTTTCCCCTGCCCCTCCAAGATGGCTACCATTAGACACAAATCTGTATATGTATGTATGTATACACACACACACACACACACATACATACATACACATACGTACATATTTTGTCAGTTTTTCTTCCTTCATAGGATCTTTGTGGCTAATTTGGGTATTTGTAATAGTCACAATGACTTGGCAGTTCAAAGTTGTTTTTTTTTTTTTTTTCAAAGTTGTTCTTAAAACAATACTGCTGTTATTGTATACAGTGCTCTCTTGGTTCTGTTCATTTCACTCTTCATGATTCTGTGGAGGTTTCTCCATGATTTTCTAAAATCATTGAGCTCATCATTTCTTATAGTAGAGTAATATTCTATCATGAACATATATCACAATTTGTTTAGCCATTCCCTAATTAACAGGCATCCTCACAATTTCCAGTTCTTTGCCACCACAAAGAGAGCTGCTATAAATATTTTAGGACATGTAGGTTCTTTTTCTTTTTCCTTAATCGTCTTGGGAAACAGACTTAATAGTGGTATGACTGGGTCAACAGGTATAGGAAGTTTAATAACTCTTTGGGCATTATTCCAAATCTCTCTCCAAAATGGTTGGATCAGTTCACAGACCCACCAACAATGAATTAAGGTCCCAATTTTTTCCCCATCCCCTCCAACATTTGTCACTTTCCCCTTCTGTCATTTTAGCCAATCTAATAGGTATAACATGACGTCTCAAGGTTGTTTTAATTTGCATTTCTCTAATCAATAATGATTTAGAGCATTTTTTCAAATGAATATAAATTGTTTTGATTTCTTCATTGGAAAACTACCTGTTCATATCCTTTGACCATTTATTAATTGGGAAATGACTCACATTCTTATAGATTTGACAAAGTTCTTTATATATTTGAGATATGAGACTTTTATCTGAGGAACTGTCTATAAAATCCCCCCCCCCCCCCCCCCGTTTTCTGGTGAATCTTGAGCCTTCTCCTTATTTTTTTACCTACCCCTTTGTTTTCAATGGGCAGCTAGGTGATGCAGTAGATAGTTTTATCTTGGAGTCAGGAAGACTCATCTTCCTGAGTTCAAATCTGGCCTCAGATACTTACTGGCTACATAATCCTGGCAAGTCACTTAACCCTGTTTGTCTGAGTTTCCTCATCTGTAAAATGAGCTGGAGAAAGAATAGCAAACCACTCTGGTATCTTTGCCAAGAAAATCTCAAATGGGGTAATGAACAGTAGGACATGACTGAAACTGACACTTGTTCTGAATGGAAGTTGCCTCAGGTAAGCATGATGAAATGGTAATAAAGCTGCCCGCAGCCCCGATATTCTAACTTCCTTATGCACCCCATTGAACAGCAGGCCTGTCCTGATTTAATCACACCACAGGCCCTCAGACTCAATCATAGGTCTCACTAAACAGCAGGCCCACTGTCCCTAGCTAGCCACTGCTTTCCCCCGACCCTGACTCAATATCCTAACTTCCTCATATATGCCTCACTGCTCAGCAGAGCAAGAGAGCGTCCATGAACTCATACTTCTCACAGAAACAGCAGGCATGACCGTGTGATGGGATTCCAGCCACTGCCTCTAGCTAGCCACTGCCCCCAGACCCATTTCTCATATTTCCCACAGAAACGGCAGGTGTATCCATGCACTCAGCCATAACCACATCCGTCTGATCTCAGACAGGACCACAATAGTCAACCAATCAGAGAGCAGCCCCACCAGGATTCGGGAGCAGAATGTGGACCCCAAAACAATAGAAGGGACTTTCCCTAGGTAGGTACCTGTGCAATAGAAAAAACTGTGACATAGAGAGGCTTATTATAGTATCATTATCATATATTAATGCCCCACCAGTGGGTTTTTTGTATGCATTGTGGGTAATAGCAGGCAAAGCTCCACTGAGGCTGGGACCTCTTTCCTATTACCTAATACCTTAACAAAACCCTCCTACCTTTTTAATATTCATAATTTCTGTTGTGTAATCAGCATCATCACACTATACAATTGCCTGTCTTATCTTACTAAATTGCTGGTTCCTCTTGGGATTCAGCCCATTGGAGAACGTCACTCTCAATAAGTGCCCTTATTGGATTGAAGATGGTCTGAGTCTGTGAATTCACTGGAGACGGCCCCTACAAAACACCATGAAACTGCAACAAGCCCTCTTGAGGCTCAGGAAGTTTCTTAGGAAGTTTCACGTTTGGGTGGTCAGTGTTGTTTCAGAAGTGTGATTTTATCTTCCAATCTAGAAAATACTTCTTGTTTGTATTATTTTCTTTTGCTTTTCTTCATAGGAAGTAGAACTCTTTTTAGGGTCACAGATGATTTTGTTCCTGGTGGTATCCTGGAATTTTTTTTGGAACTTTTTTTTTTTTAGGGTTTTAGTTTATTTTGGAAATGTAACAAGCTTATCTTGGCTTGCCTTCATGCAACTGTTACATGATTGCTGTCTTTATTGACGTGGCATATTTCTTGAAAGCCTGAATGTGTGGTTGAAAGGAGAATTCTTTATTTGGGCTTCCACCCTGATTAACAAGGTAAAACTCAGAACAAAGAGAAGTAAAAAGGCGTTTATTATAAGTACCTCAAGGTAGCAATATGTAGATGGGATGATAATTGGAGATCAGCAATGGCCCCAAGGTGGGAGCAGCTTTTATAGGTAACTTAAAGACAGTCCATTTAGATCCACTTCGTCAAAAGAGGTTGGGCTCTTGCATCTCGGTTCCTCCCCAAGGTAGCAAGAATGTGATAATTTATGGGAAGGGGGACGTGACAAAGAGCAGGTAATGCAAAAAGCTGCAGACTTGATGACTCCTTCTCTGCCAGAGCCTCTCCTAGTCCTGATTGATAAGTAGAGTTGGGAACAATGGGATACTGAGTCACCATAACTTTCAGTGTGTCATTATTGATACTTGTTGATACATGAAAAGGTCATTGGTGTTGTTTTCATGACTTGAATTCATGCCTTTTGCTTTACTTTTATATTAAGCATGGTATATTAATCCAATACACCATTATTGCACAATACTGTACATTTATTAATTGCATTGATATTTATGTTAATGTGGGCACATGTGGAACAATATCTAGAGGAGATGGGAGCAAGGGTAAGAGAGGGGTACTGTCTTGCTTTTGCAATGAAAAGGCATAAATGTTTCCTTCTGTCGGGAATAGATCCAGACTTTAAGAATGAGGACATTTTAAGAATATTGGACAGATATATGAAAGAACTGCAAGAATGTATAAATAAGACCATTTATTTTAAGGCAAGTGAGATGACTCAGGAAGTTTTTCTAAGGCTGCCTGAAAATTTCGACCCTGGAAATATGCCAAAGGAATTGAAAGTAGGAAATTATTCTTGGCAATTTCACATTTATTCATGCTTTGAGGACGAGAAATTTCTTGAAAAAGGTAGTGGCCCTTCTAATCGAAGGAGGCATTCCTATGGAGAGACTCTCAGAAACAAATCCAAGAATTCCACTCTGTGATGATAATTTTTCCTTTTCCTTTTATTCAATTTTATTATGCCATTTCTACTGGAACATTTGGTTAATTGAAGCCTGTTTCCTGTTAATATTAACTTCACCTGGCTAAAACCTGACTCAACGAATGATAGTATTACAGAAAATGTGTAACATTTCTGAGATAAGAAACCAAACTAGAGGAAGAATGGAATACAGCATCTTAAAAAACCTACTAAAAGATTGTATTTATGGGAAGATTCTCCTTACTATTTGTGGAAGAATTTCCCTGACATCAAACCTTTGGCTATCTTTGTGACATGTATAGCCCTTCCCCTGAGTTAGCTTATTATTACTTCTTTAAAATATAGCCTTGTAGTTTTGTAAGTGTAGGTCTTTCCAAACTCAGTGTTTAAATCTGTACCTTAGTATAATAATTTGTTCTACCTTAGTTTGTTCAACCTTAATTCAAGGAAGCGTGAGATAATGAAGCTGTTTGACTAGACCCAACAGGCCATAAAGATTGTTATATGTTAAGTTTTTTTTTTGTTTGTTTCTCTGATGCAATTTTCTCTATAAAAGCTTGTTAGAAACTCCAGTCTGGGTTCAGAGTTATCTTTCTACCTCATGAACCTGTATTTTGTTGTTTAGTCATTTTTCAGTCATATCCAACTCTTCATGACTCCATTGGAGTTTTCTTGGCAAAGACATTGGAGTGGTTTGCCATGATTCTGACAAATAGCTTTAAAGTGGAGAGCTTCAAAGGCAGCAGATATACTCATAGAGGCAAGGCCAGATGTTACCTTGTAGGAATGTAGACAAACTTTAGTTTTGATGTTTGAAGGGGGAGTCCAAGTAGAAGAGCCTCATGTAGAGGTGATAGTAAAAATTGAAAATGTGGACTGCAGTGTTGGATCTCAAATTACCATCATTTTCCAAACTTTTGGGTAAAATACCTTTAAAGCTCCTGACAGAACTTGGATGTGGTAGTTTTGAGTGATAAACTATCCATATGTGGGATATATCCAGGTGAGCTTGAAATCTACCAAGGAAGTAGTTAGTGTCAACAGAAAAATTGACACTCTGACTGTAGCATGTCTACACCTCTCCTACTCACTAGAGTGTCAACAATGATTGGGACTAATTCTAGTCTTTTCAAAATTCTAGCAGGATGTTATAAGTGACAAGCTGGGATCTGATACCTGCACACTTTGGTCATCTATGCAGGCTGTTTGAGGACAGGTATTCTAGTGACCACCACAGAAGCCCCAGCTGTTCACTTTCTGATATGCAGCCTGAGGTATTTAACTTTGGAGACTTGCCAGTAATACAGGGGCGGAAGGATAGATTGAGTCTGGAGCTCAGTAAGAGACAAGGGAGTCCCGTTGTGTGAGTGGGACATGGGATGTATGCTCAGTACAAGGAACAGAGTCCAACTCACTGATTCCAGACCATCTAGAGAGAGATCTAGAAGAATTCCTGTTCATGATGGAAGATCTCAGAAACCATCTCAAAGAAATGCTGGCTAATGGCATCATCACAGAATCCAGTAGCCCTTATACTTCCCAAAGTGGTGGTGAAGAGGTTTAGGATGCTGGGACCCCAAGAAGGCCAATGCAGAGTTGCCTGGAATGAATCCATACACTTAAACCATCTTGCAGTCAAGTGACAAAAGTTTATTATAATGCCAATCGAAGTGGGCAAGGGTTCTTAGGGAACCTGCAAGCTAGTGAGGATGGTGCTAGGGCTAATATGGAAAAGGGACAAGGAAAAGAATGTCAAGGATGCTAATTAGGTAATCTAGGGACTTTGAGGGATGTATCAAGGGTCCAGGTGTGTTTGGGAGCAGGCACCTATAATCTATGGGTAGGAAAGTACAGGGAGTCTGCAGAGATAACTTTGTTGATACCAGACATTGAGGGAAAAAAGATAGTTTTTGTTTAGCTGCTGGAGGCATGGACCTTGGGGATCTGGCACAAGGGAGAGTCCTTGGGCCAGCCAGGAACAAAAATCCTTGAGCCAGGCACCCTTGTGTCTGTTCTGATAACAGAGGGAGGCCTGCAACAAGGGAAAATTTTCTCACAGGACAGAGGCCTACTGAGAGATTGGGAGGCTTCCAGAGATGTTATCTTAGGTCTGGGGCCCAAGCACAAGCACCCCATCATTGGTGCCTAAGGTAAATGGAAAGATGCGGACTTTGCACAAAAGGACTAAAGTGGACCAGAACACTATGCCATGGGTGCAAGATGCCCTGGATTGTCTGCTGGGCCGCCAGTGGTTTTCGGTTTTGGACTCATATAGTAGATCTGACCAGATTCCTATGTCTGAAAAAGACAAGGAAAATACTGCTTTCGTCTGTCCAGGCCCTTACAAGTAAGCTGACTGTTGGAAAGCTAACCCTACAAAATAATTGAGAGATTGGGCAGCTTGCCTGTTCTCAAAATAGCCCCAGAAAATGGAGAACACATGATGCCCACAGGAGAGTTAGTTGAACTTTCTAATGAGCAGGGGAGGGAAATGATGGACATTTGTGTGGGAAAAAGCTGAGGAAAACTGACAGTTCACCAGCTACACAGAGACATTCTGACCCAGTATATAGGTCTGAAGGTGATGCATCCAGTGAAGGAAACACACAGGATAGGACACCTGAACCCAGAGTCAAATCCTTTCCTTCCCAAACTGTTACAGAGACTCCTAGGGTATACTTGCATCCCAGAAAACACTGATAGCCAGCCTGGTATGGTTGTCAGCCCAGGTATGGATACACAAATCTATAATGATTCTGATGGTTAACCCATACCAACCAACTAGCTCTGTGGTGGGAGCTGAGAAATAAGTCAGTGACAGAAAATCTAGACCTATTAGACCAGCCACTAGGCTAAGTTACAATGTTGCAGATATAGTTACACATGTATCTAGGCAATAATACTAGAGATTGCTCATGTTAAAAGTGTCTGGCACTTTTGTGCCTTTCCTATGCACTGTACATGTGGATTATTGCACATCTGAATATTGCTCATTAAAAAAAAATACATTGTTGTTCCATTCATTTGACTGTATTGTGTGATGTTCAGGTATAGCAATGTCTGTTAATTGTTTTCTGTACACACTAATGCTTATAGTTAAGTTGTGTTTTATGCAGCTAGCAGGCTTTGCTTTGTTAGCTAAGCTCATTGCTTTTGATTGATTGCTATATACTATGAATATTCATGGACTTTTAAAGTGTGCATTTGTTATATGTCCTGTATGTAGTTCAGCATGTTGTTACTGTAACAGCCTCCCAAGTTGATATTCTGTGTAGTGCCATGTCTATTGCATGTTAAGGTTAATGTACATTGATTTATTTCTATTTCAGTGGTACTGAAGGTTGTTTACTTGGGATGTCAGGAAAAATACCCTTGTTTTAAAACGCTAATATTTTTTGCTTATTCTATGTACTTATAGGTTTTTAGATCTGCCACAGCTGATCTTTGCAAGGGACTTTAAAGGGTTTCTGTCCAAGGGAGGAATGTAACCCCAGTCCCAAAGCCCATTGGTATGAGACTCTCTCTTTATTGATAGAGATCAACGTCCTCTGCCTATGTCAGGGGCCAGGCAGAGCTGGCGAGAGCAGGAATACTCCAATCTCTTCATTCTCTGAGTTCTCTTTAAGTCTCTGGACTTTGCAGTTACTTCAGGAACTGCTGCCTTCCAGCTTTGAGAGAGAGAATGGAAGATGCCAACCTCACTTCAAGTTGCTGAAGGAAAAAACCCTGGGAAGAGCTCAGCATGAGAGGAGCCGGCAGTCTATCATTCCCCAATCCCCAGCTTGCTACACTAGAGATGTGAAGGAACTCTCCCTTAGGTAAGATCTAGGACTCTCTCCCTTCCTTTTGGTTGAGCTGATTTACCTCACCCCCAAAGGGAGCACTCCTTCACTTTGTATTGCCTGGTATATATTCTTGTATGTACTTTCTCTGATTTCTGTTTTTGCTACCGATTTGGCTAAGTGGCTTTCTTGCCTAAGTGTTATGTTTCTAGCCTGGTACCCCTTATCTCTGAGGGGAACAGAGTGGCAGCCTCTGGCCCCTACCTTCTTTTTTTATTAGTTAATTTATTTTTAGTTTTCAACAATCACTTCCATAAGCTTTTGAGTTTTGAATTTTCTCCCCCTCACTCCCCACCTTCCTCCCTAAAATAGCATACAATCTGATATAGGCTCTACATATACATTCCCATTAAACATATTTTCATATTAGTCATGTTGTAAAGAAGAATTAGAAACAATAAGAGGAACCACAAGAAAGAAGAAATAAAACAAAACAGAAAAAAAAGAGCAAATAGTATGCTTTGATCTGCGTTCAGACTCCATAGTTCTTTCTCTGGATGTGGATAGCATTTTCCATCATGAGACTTTTGGAGATGTCTTAGATCCTTGCATTATTGAGAAGGGCTAAGTCTATCAAAGTTAGTTATTGAACAATTTGGCTGTTACTGTTGTCAATGTTCTCGGGGTTCTGCTCACTTCACTCAGCATCAGTCCATACAAGTCTTTCCAGGTTTTTCTGGCCCCTACCTTCTTGCTTCTTTTCTGGGATAGAATAAAGTCTTCTCTAGAGAGGCTGGAGGAGAGGCTCGAGATGTCTATTCTGCCTCCCTTTGAGCCACACAAGCCATCCCTAAGCCACATGTGGGAGATGGCCCTCATAACATGTGAGCCCTTGCTCCTCCAGTGTTACAGAAGTCAATGATGAGTGAATGGATGCCATCCATCTAACTTCTCAGGCAGAGGTGGTCAAATGCACTGAACTTCAGAGAGTCATAGCAAGTCATCTAATAAAGTCAGTCTTGTTCAGTCACTTCATTTTCAAATGAGGAAACTGAGTGACAGAGAGATTAAAGTTAAGTCATTTGCTTAAGGTCCTTTTAGAGCTTTGAGTCAGGTTTTTCCCAGTGTAGCCAGTGTGGCCATAATGATGGAGTTTAGACCTCCTTCACTCAAATCCAATTCATTTTCATGCCATGGCATCACCTCTCTGATGTCATGGTCCTCTTTGAGAAAAAGGACAAACAACAACAACAATAGCAACAATGATAGAGTATAAGCAGGGGTTGGCCATGATTTTGAACCAAGGATTTCTTTTAAGCTCAGTGCCTTATTTTATTTTATTTTTAATAGTATTTTATTTTTTCCCCCAATTACATGTCAAGACAAAATTTTGCATTCATTTTTACTAGTGCTTTAGTTTTAAAATGCTTCCAGCTTCATAAAGAGAAAAAGTGTTGAGCATAGTGGACTCAGGAATATTTAGATATAGCCTTTACAAGTCTATTTATATCCTTGACATTCCATTCCCCAACCACCCATTCACATTTCTAACAGCCTCCAACTATTATTTTTTAAATTAATTTATTTTGATATATCAACAATCACTTCCATAAGCTTTTGAGCTTTAAATTTTTCTCCCCCTCCTTCCCCACCTCCCTCCCCCTGATGGCATGCAATCTGATATAGGCTATACATATACATTCCTATTAAACATATTTTCACATTAGTGATGTTAAAAGTAAGAATTAGAACCAATAGGAGGAACCACCAGAAAGAGGAAACAAAACACAGCAGAAGAAAAAAAATAGCAAATAGTATGCTTCGATCTGCATTCAAACTCTATAGTTGTTTCTTTGGATGTGGATATTTTTTCCATCATGAGGCCTTTGGAGATGTCTTAGATCCTTGCATTGCTGAGAAGGATTAAGTCTCTCCATATTAGTCATCGCACAACGTGGCTGGTATTATGTGCAACGTTCTCCTGGTTCTGCTCAGCATCAGACCATACAAGTCTTTCCAGGTTTTTCTGAAGTCAGCCTGTTCATCATTTCTTATAGCACAATAGTATTCCATCACATTCATATACCACAACTTGTTTAGCCATTTCCCAATTGATGGGCATCCTCTCAATTTCCAATTCTTTGCCACCCTGAAAAGAACTGCTATAAATCCTCCAACCATTATTGATATTGCTGTGGTTGAATCCATAGTCATCCTCAGGCTTTGCAGACTCATGGTGTCAGGAAATTTTCATACTGAGATTCCATTCTTTGAGAGTTGCTAATATTCCTTCTCCTGTGTGCTCTAAATGAGTTTTGCTTTTTCCCACAGGATATGCCTTCTGAAAGTAATTAGATACTGTGGATAATCTGTGATTTGGTTTCCAATTAAAGACTAGGTTCTGTCTTCCTTGATAGACCACCAAATTTCCAATTAGTGTTACCATGACCTACTTCTATGGAAACATTTCTCTTGGTAGTATATTGACAGTGCTCAGAATAGAGACCATAGAATCAGATATTCAGGATCGCAGTCATTATTCTGCTAATGACACATGTGGCCTCTAGCTAACCTCCAACAAATCTCTGATTTATCACTCTGAAAATGGGATATAATTATAGTCTTTTTCATAGGATCTATTAAAGCTATGTGAACATTTTGATTATGAACTGTACTCAGAGATGTTCATTTGACTCTTTGCTCTCTGAAAAAAAATAATCCTTTGGAGATATTTTCCATGATTTGGTTTTAGATGGTAGGAATTTGAGGAGAGATTATGTATATTAGAAAAAAAGAGCAGAAGTAGACAGATTTATTTCAAATTTTATCTGCTGATTTTCTTTTTTCGAAGTAAGAAATGTGTCACATGTTTATTTTTAAAACTAATTAAGATTACCTCAGGCTTGTAAGAGAGATAGATTTTTAACATTTGAAAGTTTTAAAGATCAGTGTTAAGTGAAAAAGAAGTGAATAGCCATTTGGAAGAAAAAATAGCCTCAGCTGGCTCGTCAGTCATTTCAAGATAGAGTTTCTGTGCTCATGGAATACAACATTCCAAGCATGTTTAGAATTGTCACTGTTCTTTCTTATTATCATAGTGCTTCAAAATATTATTGAATGGACTTGAATGTTTAGAAGTCAGGAAATGATAATTATTTATTGTTTAACTTGCAGGGTAACTTCATAGGTTAATGTTTACATATGCTTTATAGAAGAAACTATCTTTCCAATATTTGACATTTGCCCTTTCCAACAAAGGCCCATTAAAAACCTTGAAAGGAAAGTAGCATTTGGAAGGCTGCCTGACAGCTGGCTATGCCATAATTTTTATTGGGGAAAATCATGCCATCCTTTGGATTTGAACTCCATATGTAGTCCACTGAATGTTTACCAAGTTGCTTTCTATGTACTAAACATTGATGGAACTAAAGGAAATACAAAGATTAAAACATGGTTCCTGTCCTCAAGGAGTTGATGATTAGTAAGCACATCATTAAATGAATTCAAGATTTTTTAAAGAAAAAAACAACTTTAATCTTATTATTCAGCTATCATTTAATTTTATGGTGCAGTTGATACTCAGATATCATATCTTCACATAGTATTTCATATACTTATGTAGTAAAAAATTGTCAATGTGTGCCTTTTACCTTTTCTCCTTGGAACTGATCATATTCCTTTTGGAGGAATGGAAGGCCTTGTTTTTTATATTGCTAGGGATGCAAGAGAAAAATTCAGATCTCTACTTACCTGAAGTTAGATTTGTAACAGGACTTTTTATATACCAAGATATAATAGTAAGCAAATTCTTCAAGAAAAAATATTAAAGGTATAGGAGTATAGTGAAAAATTTGGTTTAAATTATGTTTGACAAAGAATATGAAGGCAAAGAAATTGCT
The DNA here is from genome assembly GCF_900497805.2 of Vombatus ursinus. Taxonomy (NCBI): domain Eukaryota; kingdom Metazoa; phylum Chordata; class Mammalia; order Diprotodontia; family Vombatidae; genus Vombatus; species Vombatus ursinus. Next base: position 4,218,812 of record NW_020949753.1, on the reverse strand, counting down.
ATTTTTTCTGGACTAGGTACAACATTCGATTTTGTTGTTTTTGTTTTTTAATTAACATAGCAGAGCTATTTTTCAGTTTATAAATATTGAATTAAATGGTACTTATATAAGCTTCATGAAGGAAAATGAACTTCATGTCATCTACCCTTATTGAGCATATTTTGCCAAGGAACAACTAAATGTCTGTGCTATTGCTATTAAAAATTATTCTTGTCCCCAAGATTTTTTTTAATTATGGGTTTAGGAAATGGAGTTAATAAGATTTAAATTGTAGCCCTTCTCTTAATCCAAAGAATTTAACTTTGGTGTCTGATACATATGATAAAAAAACAGAAATTGTAATGTTTCCATATTAAATAATTGCTAACAATTTTCCCAGAAAGTTTTGTTAAAAGGAAAATTCTGTATTCAGGCCCTCCCCCCGATCAAGGAGGCAAAACTCAGGAAGAGAAAGTTAAAAAGGAGTTTAGTAATACACCAAAGCAGAATAGCCTTGATGGGCTGGGCTAGGCAGACCAGGGATTCAAACTGGGCACTGCTTTTATAGACAGGAGTAAGTGGCTTCCATATAAGGGCAAAGGTATTTTGATCGGATCATGTGATTGTTAGGTATTGGAATCAGTGCCTACTCAGCTCTTTCCTAAGTATTTTGATTGGCCCACCTTTCAAATGAGGAGATGGGGTAAGTGAGCATGTAGTGGCAGCACCTGCCATGTACTCATTATGAGGAGATGGGATTAACACTAAGGATGTATGATTAGAGACTGCCCTCTCCTGCAGAATCACCTTCTCCAAAGTCAAGCAAGATTAAAAACATGGGGTCACTTCAGAATGATTCTACATTAGTGACTGATTTGACACAGTTTTAAAGCAAATCAGAAAAATTGAAGTTTAAGAGAAACTATCTCAGCATCAGCATCATTAGTAAACCTTTATTGCATATTCACTATTTGTAGGACATTGGAGATAGAAAGAAGTAACCAGTATTGGGTATTACAAATGATTTTATTGGTATTCTCAGGCTTTAATAGCAAAAAAGTGTTTAATAAATGCTTTCCCTACCTACCTACTTATCTATCTCTACTAAAAAAGACCTAGATACAATCACTGAACTTATTTTAAATTACTTATCTGACAATTTCAACTATCTGGAACAGTAGGCAATGGATTCAATAGTGACTAAAATATGCCTTTGAATAGTCAAAATAAAGGTCACAAAATCCATACTTGAAAAGCTTATACACTTTCCAATGACACGCATTTCTTTAAGATGGTTTCTCAGGTCTTCCATTGTAGATGAAAGAGTCTTTCCTAGAATGTTTGAGGATTGGTCAATTGGATTCTGGAGGTTCCTGCTTGGGCACTTTCTACTCATGCAGTGAGAAAATGCCTATCTTCCTACTGAGCTACCTCAACTTAATTCTTTCATTCTTCTGATCTCGGAGATTCACACAAAGTCAAATACCTCAGGATCCATGTCAGAGTCTAAAAAGTCAATGCTCTTGTGATGTTTACACTATCCTCTTGAAGGCCTCTGCATTTGAATGTGAATGGTCAAAGTGTGTAAGTATTAAGTCTCAGCTTATTGCTTACAGTATGCTGTGCTGGGATTGGTTCCCGTCAGTGCTGACATTTCAATGAGTGTTGAACATATGGACCTACAAGAGCCACCATATCTACTTTCTTACTGACACCAAAAAACTTGCTTAAGGAAATTCAAGCTTACCTTGATGTATCCCAGGTACATCCCAGCTAGTCATTATCATTCAATCCAGTAAGTCCACATGCTTTCATAGATTTTAAAGATATTTTTCTCAAATGTTTCTTATAGAATACATCAAAGATAGTGATAATTTGAACTCTACTATCCAGGACAGCATGCAAGTCTACATTCTCTGTCTTTACTCAATGTTCTCTAAATGGGGAATTGTAAGTCCAAGTTGAATAGATCCATAAGGAATCAACAATGAGATAAGTGACTGTCCTCTGGGTCCAAGTCATTCTCATTCCCTGGGCCTATTTTGTTTTTTTCCAAGCTGGAGCATAAGACATTAGCTTCTGCAGGGCCAAAACTGGATCATTTGTAAATCCAACACACATATGGCTCTCTGATCCGCAACTGTAATAGAGAAGGAGGCCCGCTTATGTCCTGATGGAGGTGTTCTTTTAATCAGATTTTTGTGCCTTCTATTTTATTTGTCCTTTACCTTTCTGAGAATCAGTTATCGTTGTTTACTCTCACTTTATTCTGTTTGAGTCTCTGCTTTCAGCTCTATATCTTCAGTGAAGTTCCCTTGTTTTCCCTCTGTGGCTCATACTTAAGTTGTTACTGGGATAGTAAGGCCAGAGCTCCTCTTGGCAAATATAAAGGGCTGTTCTATCTGTATTAATAATTGCTTTGACTGCATTAACTTTCAGGAGGGTATGTGCCTTTAAACTAACAAGGTGCAGGAACACTTCAAGGTTGTACATTAGACCTCTGCCTGTTCACTCAGTCTGACCAGATTCTCTTTCTCAAGTTATTAGCCTCTGCAGTCGTGTTTACATTGACTATCAAGTTAGAGAGTCATTCTCATATGCCGCGTGGTGGAATCAATCAATGTGGTAAATGCTTTCTGTGTAGTTGCACAACTATCAAATGGGCTGTCTAAATTTTGTAAACAAATCCACCAGATGATTCCAAACTGTTGTTAGCCTTAAGGTTCTGTACAAAGCCAAGAACTGTCCGAGTGTCTCTATTAATCTAATTGTCTTTTCTGTACCAGCATAGGGCAAGTAATTATATAACTAGCATCCATTCAAAGTTCTTCATAATTTCACAATACACAAAGAAAATTCAATAAGAAATATTTGAATAATAAAATTTTCAGCCAAATAGCATCAAATAGATTATGGGGCAAAAAGCTTATCTAGTAAAGGCTTATAGGCATCAGCCATACTAAAAAATAATTAGGACCTTTCTTGAATAGTCACTGGAAAATATTTCAGGTACATAACCAGGAAATGAGACAAAACTTTTCTGTTCAATCAAGAAAAAGGAAACTGTAGTCAATAAGCATAGGAAAATACTCAACAGAAGTCCTTTTTTGAGGCAAATCAAAAATATATGAAAACACATAAAATGTAAACAAAATTTACAAAAATGCCCCATTGAAAAATAAAATTAAAGAGCTATAGCAATACCCTACTTCCAGTTATCAGCAACAGAAACTTACTTCATAGGAGAATTTCAAAGCATAAAAAATATAAATCTCAGCTAGCATCAACACGGCTTAAAAGAACCATTAAAATAAGAGTTAAATCACAGTAGTAGGAGAGTGTAACAAGGTCTCTACCATGTGCAAGGAGACTTAGATGAGAAGTTAGTATTTGTTAACATGCTCAATATAGCTCACCAATCATTGTCACTATCAGCAATGCAAAAATAAAAATAAATAAAAATGAAAAATCATTGGTTGCAATGGCTGCAATAGAGCAACGTGTGGGGAGGGAAACAGAGTGCCTGGGTCCCTGTCATTTTCCAACAAAATTCTAAGATACAGCATGCCACATGAGTGCCAAACCTGCATTTTTGTTGCTTTTGTCAGAATTCTTCATGAAAAAGTTCCACAATTTCACAGTTCCACAAAGTCAGTCAGCCAATCAATTAAGCATTTATTAAGTGCTTACTATGTGGAAGTACTGTGCTCAGTGCTAAAGATACAAAGAAAGGCAAAAACAATTCCTTAAGGACAGCCTCAAGGAGTTCACATTCTAATAGTGGAGACAACATGCAAACAACTACATAGATGCACGATACAGGGTAAATTGGAGTTAAGAGCGGCTAGATGGCGCTGCAGTGGCTAGATCGCCAACCCTGGAGTCAGGAAGACTCATCTTCATGAGTTCAAATCTGACCTCAGACACTTACTAGCTGTGTGACCCTGGGCAAGTCACTTAACCTTGTTTGCTTCTGTTTTCCTCATCTATGAAATGCACTAGAGAAGCAAATGGCAAACTACTTCAGTATCTCTGCCAAGAAAACACCAAATGGGATCAAAAAGAGTCAGATGTGACTGAAAAACAACTGAACAACAACAAAAACATTGGAGTTAATCACAGAAAGACACCAATAGTGGGGAAGAGACCAGAAAAAAAGGATTTGAGCTGTCTTGAAATAAGCCAGAGAAGCCAGAAGATAGAGATAAGAAAGGAAGAACATTCAGAAGATGGAGTGATATTTCCAAGGAATGAGAAGACTCAGCATATGTGAAGGGGAGTAAAATATAAGATTAGAAAGGTAGGAAAGGGGCCAGGTTGTGAACAGGTTTAAAGCCAAACAGGATTTTATGTTTGAATTTGGAGGTAATAGCCACTGGAGTGTATGGAATGTCTGGGGTGGTGGTGGTAATGGTGGTGTGTGAGACATGGTAAGATCTGTGCTGTAGGAAGATCAACAGAGTGTGGGATGGACTGGAGTAGGGAGAGACTTGAGGGAGGGGGACCAACCAGCAGGTTATTGCAATAATCCAGGTGTGAGGTGATGAGGGCCTACACTGAGGGGGCAGGCTGTGTCTGAGGCAGATATCTAAAAGATATTGTGAAGGCAGAAAGAACAGGAATTGAAAACAGACTGATGGGGGCAGCTTGGGGGTACAGTGGATAGAGCGTCAGCCCTGGAGTCAGGAGAACCTGAGTTCAAATCTTGCCTTAGACACTTACTAGCTGTGTTACCCTGGGCAAGTCGCTTAACCTGGATTGCTTAAAAAAGAAAGAAGGAAAGAAAGAAAGAAAGAAAGAGAGAGAGAAAGAAAAGAGACTATGTAAAGTGAGTGTATCAGAATTCTGTTGCAGCATCTCCATGACAACACAAAGCAGCATTAATAAGAGGTTACTTAGCAGGGATAATTGTGAAATCTTTCTTATGTTTGGATTCAAAAATTCAACTTCACAAGTAAAGGATAGTACAGGAATGGTTAGATAGTAATTTGTTTCAAAAAGATTTGGGGGTTATGGTGGATTTCAAACTCAGTATGAATAAGTTAGCAGTGTGATATGGAAGTCAAAAAATTAATGCCATCTTAGGCTGCATTAAGAGGAATAAATTCCCTTAATAAGGTAGCTACATGGTGCAGTGGAAAGAGAACCATGCTTGGAGTCAGGAAGAGTTCAATCCTGTTCTCAGAAACTTCATAGTAGTGTTACCTCTATTTGCCTCAGTTTCCTCATCTACAAAATGGGGATAATAACAGCACCTACCTCAGAGGGTTATTGTGAGGATACAATGAGATAATAATTGTAAATTGCTTAGCATACTGCCTGGCACATAGTAAGTACTATAGAAATGTTAGCTGTGTTGCTGATGCTGATGCCAATGATGCCCTCCAAAGGAGGGCAACCAGAAAGTTAAGTCTTGAGTCTAGCTCATATAAGGATTGGGTGAAGGAGCTAGGGGCTGTTAGCTTGAAGAAGAGAAGGAAGTTCCTTCACATTTATTAAGTGCCTACTATGTGCGAGGTACTGTGCACAGATGGATTTTCTTGCAACAGCTCTGGAAGGTAGGTGCTATTATTATTCCTATTTTACAGCTGAAGGAACTGAAGTAGACAGAAGTTAAGTGACTTGCGCAGGGTCAAACAGTATCTGGGGCTGCATTTGAATGTAAGTCTTCCTGACTCTAGGTCTAGCTCTCTATCCACCTTGCCACCTAGCTGCTGTAGAAAAGAAAAGTTGGGGGACATAACTGTGTTCAAGTATTCCAAGGCAGAGCTCATATAAGTTCTGAAGATCCTTATCCCAACTCCCACGTTCACAGATGAGTCAGGTTGCTGGAGCAAGGCTGGTTACATCTCCTCCTCCCTACTCCTAGTAAATATCCCAGAGGGGGTCAGGGGCGGTTCTCTAATGCCATCAGCTAGAGCCCCCACTGGCATGCTTTCCCTCAAGATAACCAGCTGAGAATTTACCTTAAGAATTTAGCCTTCAGTAGGTTTTAGAAAGGAGTACCACTAATGTAGTACAATATAAAGAGTTGGTACAAAAAATTCCCCCTAAGAGTCAGTGTCATACTATCCCACCAGAACATACAAATCTAGGGGAAAATGGGCTCTGGCTCAGAGAATACCTGTGGCAGATGGTTAACAGCTCTGGACTGATAGAAGTCCTTTTCTTTCATTTATGGGGTACTCAGGAAGTTTCCCTTTAAGCGTGGTGAATCTATGTCCAGATTCTCTTCAGCTCTTGATGGAGGCACCGCTGCCAGCTGATCCAAGAACACCATTTTGGACTCCAGTGGGAAGATGAGAAGTTCAGCATCCTCTGAAATTAGAAGGCTCTCTGATCAAAATGGGGGGTGGTGGTGGTTCAAGAAGAAGCTTTGGCTTTGACCTTAAAGGTGGCTTGGCCAAGGCCAAAGCTAATGCCTCTTCTCTACTCCCATACCTCAGATGGTTCCTCCCCAGGGATATACCGGGAAGTCACAATTATTTCAATTTCTGCAAAGGCCAGCTAACTCATGTTTTTATACAGGTGTAACAAAACCAACCACCAAGCAGAAGAGACCTCATGTCTGGCATTTCACTTTATCAAATGGCTTTCAAAGACTTTTTGCCTTCTACTCTAAGGTCTTTTAATTAATTGAAATGTATTCTCACGGGCAGTTAGGTGGCGCAGTGGATAGAGTACCGGCCCTGGAGTCAGGAGGACCTGAGTTCAAATCTGATCTCAGACCAAACATTTGACACTTACTAGCTGTGTGACCCTGGGCAAGTCACTTAACCCCAATTGCCTCGCAAGAAAAAAAAAAGAAATGTATTCTCACCTAGTTAAGGTGTAAGACTAAAATGGGGTATAGTTGTTTCAATATTACCCTTCCAAAGGTATATCATGTGGAAGAGGGGATTAGCTTTGTTCAGTTTGGTTTTAGAAGGCAGAACCTAGACCAATGCACGGAAGCTGCAGTGAGGCAAGAGTGGGCTTGAAGTCAGGAGAAACTCGCTAAGAACTAGAGCTCTACAAGAGTGGAATGGGCGATCTCAAGGAGGAGTAAATTCTCCTTGATTGGAGGCCTGGAGAATACTGAGCTTTGCACCTTCCACAAATAATTCTATTTCATTTAACATTATTCTATATCCAAATATGTCCTTAGGAAAATGTCCAAAGTGCTACCCCTTTTCCCTATACCCTTGAAAAAAATCTCTGCCCTATATGTTTCAAGGTAACATTTACAGAAATCTCAATCAAGAAAAAAATGTCATAATATATTAAAAATAAAGTTTGGTATGTTGGAGCATTGCATCTCAACAAATAGTACAGGTAAAAATGGCTAAATTCCTTCCTTGATCACTCCCCTTAAGGATTCATAGTTTTCTTCTCTATTAGTATATCATAATCCTTTCAGAATGAGGAAGACGGTACTTCCTTCTAAATGTTGTTGTTGTTTGTCCTTTGTTCTGGAAGAAGACCATCCTCTGAATGTAAAAGAGGAAACACACAGACACAGACACACAGACACACAGACACACACACACACACACACTTTATTCTCTAAAAACCATGGAAGCATCACAAACGAGCAGGAAGGGATGGCAGTAATATGAAAGGAAGTGGAGAAGGCAAGGAAACTGTTTTCAGACTCTGGATTCTGGATTAGTAAGAAAAGAGTAGGTTAAGTAAAGGGAGACCATCTCCTTGCTGGCTGGTGGCCAGGGGATGATAGTAGCTTATCATAGTTTTCAAGGAGGATGAGGAAAGTTAGTGGAACCTTAGTGGTCCTGTTTTCCTGGGATATGGGAGTGGAGTGGAGAGACCACACTGAAGAACTCTGCACTAATACTGGTGAAGGATAGGAGAGGTCTTTGTGGTGCTGTTATCCAGGGAAAGATGCTAGATTCTTGGGTGGTAGCTCTGTGGTTCTATTATCCAAGGAAGATTCTAGAAGAAGACCAGGATGGGGATGGGGAGTCATCCTCTTGATTCAGTCTTCCAAAGGGTTAGAAAAAGAAAACACAAAATCTCGGAGTTTCCAGGGGTCAGGTGTAGCTTCATTTTCTGAGAGGAAGGCAGGAGAAGGAAGGACTCTCTCAATTCAGGGTGTCATTTGCCCCAGCTTCCTTCCAGATTCATGCACAATTCCTGTTTAGGTACTCAGAAGGACCTCTGGAGACCATTGGGGAGGGGGCAGAAGCAGGTGTCAGGCCATATTGTGGTCTGTTGCTTCTTGGGCTTCCTGAGGAACAAGCAAAGCGCGTCAATCCCTCCACCTACTAAAAAAAGCACAGCAAGCTGCCCAGCTCAGCTACAAGGTGGGCTCCAACTCCTCTTTCTGAGCTTCAACCATCAGGGGGTTGCCTTTCTGTCCCTGGTGATCACATGGGCAGTCTCTAGCCCACAGGGATCGGGATCAGGAGTACTGAGTCAAGGAAGAATTCCCCTGAAGTCAATATGAGGTCAGCTTTTGGTTCCTCTGACTATATACATAGTTCATTTAGGCCCAGTAAGGTAGACCAGCAGGTCTAGCAGAGTCAAGAGCTTAATAATGACAGAGAAGGGTGCCAGTTGCCTGCAGGTCATGGAGCAGGGCCAAGAGAGAGTCATAACCCTGTAATGCATCTGACCACACAAGACACCCAACAAACTTCCTACACCACTTGGGCCTTGAAGATACTGTTGCCAATGGCGGCTATGAATTTCCACATGGGTTGGGACACTGGGTCCCCACACAGCCCAGTACTGCTAGGATCATGCTTAGGATCTGGAGGCCAGTAGAAGCCATGCAACAAGGTTTAGAGAAGACTAGTCTTGGAACTATAAAATGCAGCCAGAGAACAGAGGTAGAGCATCATTGTAAGAATCTTTTCAGGGGAAGGGGAAGGGGAAGGCAAAGATCTTAACAAGACAAGAATTACTTTTTGTTTAAGGTTTGGTTTGCACTCAGTCTACTGTCCTAAGAAAGGCTCCCCCATACCCCTTGGATTTTATACACTCAAACAGGGAAGTCTGGAAAGGGTTTTTAGACTAGAGGAATATTTATTTCTAATATTTCTAGAGAAACTGAAAAGACTTTTTTATTACTTTTATTTTTAGGCAATTGAGGGTAAGTGACTTGCCCAGGGTCACATAGCTAGTAAGTGTCAAGTGTTTGGTCAGAGGCTGGATTTGAACTCAGGTCCTTTTGACACCAGGGCCGGTGCTCTATCCACTGCGCCACCTAGCTGCCCCCTTGAAAAGACTTTTAATATATTTCCACAGAGGTCTTCAAGCAGAGGCTGAATCATTATTTGTCAGGTATATGATAGTTTGGATTGTTTTCAGGTATGTGTTGGACTAGAGAGCCATTGAAGGACTTTCCAGCTCCAAAATTCTGATTCTGGGTTTAAAATGATGAGGACAGTAGGGGATATAGCAAAGAAGGCGGTGGAAAACAGGACTATAGGAAAGGGAGGAGGCACACAGAGGAGGTAAGCAATAATAATTCAATTTTTAAATACCTACCATGTCCAAGGCACTGTGTTAGACACTGAATATACATACAAAGATAAAAATGAAACAGTATCTCCACTGAGAGAGCTCATATTCTATTTGGAAGAAAAATACAATGTATATACTGACGAGTAAATAGTCAATTTGAGGAGAAAGAATGAAACAATAATAGTTTAATTAACTGACATTTATATAATGCTTTGAAGTTTACAGAGCAATGATCATTTCAAATAATAGATATGCAAAACAATTCATATAATTTGCTTTTTAAGGTCAAGGGGCTGTTGATAGTATTGGAACCCTTTAAAAACACGTTGGTAAATGGATCTCCTCGTGCTTGCTGAAAATCTAGTTTAGAAAATGAAATTATGTTAGGTTGTAAATGCATTGTTATCTGAAGTTTCTGGCTTGAAGTCCAAGTAAATTTTTAGAATTTTGATTATTTAGTGATGAAATCTTACAGTAGCTAAGTTTTTCAGTTATAAATCACTTGTTCAGGGATTTAATCTTAGGCATCAACCTATTTCTTAGGCTGAAGTTTGGCATATGTTTACAACAAAATTAGATATAAAAGCAAACATTTATCCAAACACTAATGTAATGGTGGTGGGCCAAACACTACCCCATGGAACTAGATATGTGCTCTGGCTCCATGGGGGATGGATGCTTTGGGCCTTTGCTAAGAACGGGTATAACACAACTCTGATTTGTCCCTTGGTTCCTATGACAGCAGCCAGAAGGAGCTGTCCATTTGGTAGTCTTAAAGAATTGATGAAAAAAGCTTCACCTCTTTCTCTTCCTCTCTCTTTTAATCGTTATCATTTGGGACTCTGGCAGCTCTTCCTTGGATCTCTAGGAGGTGTGTGTGTGTGTGTGTGTGTGTGTGTGTATGTGTGTGTTTGTGTGTGTGTGTGGAGTGTTCCCTCCTTCCCTACCAGCTCAATGGTGGCTATAAAGATATGATAGCAAGAACACATCCTTACCAAGTGAACCTGAGATTAGCCTTCAATTTCCTGGCTATTTCTTCTGCTTTGTGTTTCTTTCACAATACATAGGCGATGGAACTTTGATCCTAAAACATAGACATTTCTAGCCTTGGTGACTACTTCATGAGTTTTAGAGGTTGTGAGTTCCTGTTGGTGTTGGCTGCCCAGTGAGGGGTACTTCCTGCAACTACATATTCACGTGATCACTATAAGAAACTGCCAGGAAGATGCTCCAGCTGAAAGGATTAAGGAAACCCAGGTCATGTTCTTATTGACCTGCCAGTTATACATGTGAAAGTGTTCTGTTTAGTAGTTCCACAGAGTGACTTTATTTTTTAGAGACACAATAATGATGGTGATGGGTTATTGTTTTATTTATTTACTAACATGTGCTTATGAGTCATTTCTACTTTAAACACTTCTTTTTGTGGTAGAGAAGATGAATTGCTGTCTTATGTCTGACTGTGACATGGAGCACCTTTTCTAGAAGGGATCCTTTTATGGGGAGACTCTTGAAATGAGTCACACCTAATCTTTGCTGTAGAGGTTTTCCTTGGAACTCACTCCAGGTGGGAGCATATCAAACCAGAACATTTCAGAAAAGTCACATTTCCCATGACTGAGCCAAGTCTACGTGAGTCCAGAGCAGGAGTCCTTTGTGGGAGAAGTTGCCCTGAGTAACAGGTGGCACTAATGAATAAACCATTACATTCAACACATGAAAATTTGCTTTTTTCTAGTTCTTTCTTTGTTCTCCTGTATTTAGTATTAGACTTTTCCTTCCATTTCATTGTTTATGCCATTTTCATTCCATTGATTTGAGTAGACATACCTCTTTTTAATCTGTCCCTTATATCCAGGTCTTTTGTGAATTTTACTATTTTCTTCTGTGTTTTCAAAGTAGACCCAGGGACTGGTAGGTGGGCCAGGTTAGAGAGCCAGACCTGAATTCAAGAGGACCTGCCTCAGACACTAGCTGTGTGACCCTGGGTAAGTCACTTAACCCTGTTTGCCTCCCCTTCCCCAAATAATAAAGTAGACCCTGAACATTATGTACTCAAATATTCATTTTGATCTGCAACGTCCGATGTGGATATTTCTACTCCCCAAAACTACAACCCATCCATGTCTCCCCATTTTGTGAGACACACATTCAAAAGGGAGAATTTTTATTCTCCCTTAAATTTGACAGGACGGAATCCACCCAATGTGCTAGAAACCTTGCTTTCTCCATGGGCTGTCCATGAGTTAGACCTCACCCTCTCCACTTGACCAGCCCATCTTTTTCCCTGATATATTTCTTTGATGACATCCAGTTCTTTTTTATGATATGTTGCAGCCTGCCTGCACATACCATATGCCTTTGGGGTGACAATCATTTTCAGCCCTTCCAAGAGTGTATTGTTACATAACTGGCAGCCATACAACACCAGTGTAAGCAAGGTCTGTGCACTAGTATGCTAACACATTATTACAAAAATAACTGCCTTAGAGTTATAAAACAAAGTTCTGTAAAATGTCTGAAGGGGGAGGTCATCCTCCACTGGGAGAATCAGGGAAGGCTTCTTGGAGTAGCATATGAGTTCTTTTGAGGAGGCAATCCTTTCAACAAGCATTCATTAAATATCTACTACATGTCAGGAACTGAGGTCATTGGGAATGTAAAGACCAGAGAGAGACACACACACATAGGCAGACACAGAGACAGACAGAGACAGAGAGAGAAGAGGAGAGGAGATGAGAGAAGAGAAAGGAGAAAAGAGAGAGAGGAGGGAGAGAGAGAGATTCCAGACCTCATAAAGTTTACATTCTTACAAAAGGAAATCTAAGTTATTTCAGGTATAGGGAAGGACAGAATAAAGATATGGAGGCACAAATAGGACAAATTTCAGGACACATCCTTTAAATCCCACACTTTAGTCTTTTATTTTTCTCCCATCAAAGCTCCTAACACAGGAAATGCCATCTTTCCTTTCTGTGTGCTTGCCATTCATGGAATGCTTTCTCTTCTCACCTCAGCCTCTTAAAATCCCTAATTTAACTTCAAAAATTAGCTCAAGCTCCACTTTCTATCAGCGGCTTTTCCTGATCTTTCCAGCTAAGTCTTCCCCTCTCCCCCCAAAACACCCATTGCATTTGTTTATGTATTTTGTATCAGGGAAGACCTGGGGTTCAAATCCAGCTAGTCACTGATATTAGAGGCTGAGTGATCCTGGGCGAGTCACTTAACCTCCTCATGCTCTAGATGAATCTTTAAGGCTATAAATTACAGTTAATAAATTATTAACCAGGATTGGTAGAGGGAGTTTCCTCACTGGGAATCCCCCATACTATTGAAATCACAGGTTTGGTTAAAAAAAAAAATCAGTATACTCATTTATGATCACGTGGGCTTCCTTAACAGAATGTAAACTCCTCGAGGACGAGGAGTGTTTCACTTCTGTCTTTGGAGTCCCGGCGCCCAGAACGGAGCCCGGCAGCAGGCGCTGGCTTAATCAGTACTTGTTGAGGAAGTATCTCTGCATCTACGAGACACTGATGCTCAGCACCAGAAGTCCTCCACGCCTCCCGCCTGTCAATCTCGTTCTTCCTACAGCAGCCCCGCCTCAGATGCTTCGCAGGCTGCCTCCTTTGGAGACAAAACACGCCCGTCGCGGCGCTCCCCGCGGCCCCGGACTGAGGCAGAAGCCCCCAGCCTCCAGCAGTCCCCCTTCCCTCTCCCGCCCCGGCCCCCTCCTCCTCACCACGTGTCAATTCGCTGCCCCCGCCCCACTCGGGCTCTTGCGAGCCGTAGCCATTGGTGCAGACGGGCGACCAGGCGGGCACCCCATTGGCCATTTTAGGAAGTCAGTCTGGGGCGATGGTCCGCAGTCTGCTGGCGGAGGAAACTTCCTGGTGATTGTGACGCCGGGGAAAGCCAGAGGAATCCTGAGTCTAGGCCAGGCGAGCTGTCAGGGCAGGCATCCTGGGGCCCCCGTGGCGGGCTGGAAGGCGGAGCACGGCGGGACGTCGCGGGCTCCGAGGCAGGCGGGGACCCAGCGCCCGCAGCGCTGCAGCCGCGTTTGGGTGGCGGCTGCCGGCGTGACCCGGCCTCCCGCGCGGCTTCTGGCGGCGCTCTCCCGGGTGATGAATCTGAGTGGCTCGCGCGGGTATTTGCAGCGGGCGCAGAGGAGGGGTCGGGCAGAGCCGGGAGGGCCGGGGGCGCCGCGCAGCTCTGTCCTGCCTGCGGCCGGCGTGGCAGCGCCCTGCCGCACTGACCTTCGCCGCGGGGAGCGGACCCGAGCTGCAGAGCGGCCGGCCCGAGGTGTCTGCCCGCGGGGATGACGGTGCACGGGGCGGGAGGCGGCTGCGGGCGAAGCCCGGAGAGGCCCCCGGGGCTGCTCGGACGGGCGGGACGCAAGATGCTCCCGGGGGCGAAAGTCGAGGCCTTCGTGCGGAGGAGCCGCGGGGAGGAGCTGCCGCGCCGCCCCCCGCTTGGCGATGCGGCTAGTCTGGGCGGCAGCGACCCCCCCCCCCCCCAGCCCCGGCCACCGTGGCAAGGCGGCGGCGGGCGGGGGGCGTCAGCAGCGGGCCCCCGCAGGGTCTGGGTCCTCCGCTAGGCCCCGGTGTGCGGGCAGGCTGGGGGAGGGGGGCGGTGCCCGTGGGCGAGCACCTCCCTTGCCCTGTCAAATTCTTCGCTTGATCCTGGGCTACGGGGGAGTTGAGGGACGGCGAGCGCAGCCAGGATGCAGGAAGACTGGGGAATAGTGTTTTCTGCACGACCCCACGCTGGGCATGGTTTTAAAGCTGGAGAGATCATAGATATGTAGCGTGAAGGGCCTTTAGGCCACCTAGACCAACCCCCTCATTTTACTAACAGGGAGACTAAAATCTAGGAAGTTCTGCGACTCGTCCAGGTGCGATTTAAAGCAAACCCTCTGACTCCACCGTAATGTACCGCACCCCCAGGATGACCTTAAACGTCTATTACAGGGCGTTCAGAAAATCGAAGTTCGCCTCTAAAGTTTCAGAAGCCTGAACTGAACAACTAAGAGCCCCCAAACTTTTGCAATACATGACATAGGAATGCTTTGGTGAAGACCATGTTAAACATTCAACAGTATCGTTTAAATTGCATTAATATGCCCTGAGGCTTTTCCCCCTAAGTCACCGCGGTCACAAATGTTTTTTCACCTTTGTTTTCCTCAGTGCCATTTAGTTCTAGTCTCGTTTAAAATTTTTTAAAAAATGTTTTAATTTCTATTCAGAACTTAACAGAATTAAATAAAACGAGCGTTTACATATATACATAGTAGAAGAAAAAGAGGATTGTGCGTAAAGCTGCAGATCTATTATTTGTAGCTTGCTTTTATTTTTGAACGTGATAAATTCAACCAGTAGCTTTCAACTCGGTCTTTCTTGTCAGTGCTTACCTTTGGCCTGCCTTCTATTTTCTACATTTAAAAAATAAAGATGCCCTTTCCCTTTCTCCTTTCCTTTCATCTTTCCTTTCTCCTTTCCCTTTCCTTTTTCTTTTTTCTTTACTTCCCTCTTTCCTTCTTTCCCTTTTTCAAATTCAGTTTTATTATATTTTCAAATCCAATTTCTCTCCTCACCTTGAGAAAGCAAGAAAAGCAAATCTCATTTTAAACGGTATAGTCGAGCAAAACAAATCAAAGATTTAACCTGCTCACTTTAATACGTTGGGGCTAACACCTTAATGACAAGGAATTAAATAGGACACTGAGGGAATACATATTCTTTTCAAGCACTCATGGAATACTCAAAAAAATTGGTCTTGCACTTGGTCATGGAAAAGCCCTACATAAATTGTAAAAGGCAGACATTATATATACACTGTATTTTATACTACAATATAATACAATTAGAATTAAGTAGCGATAACAGGCACAAAGTAATAAAACCACACAGAAACTGGAAAACTATTAAACAATAAAAAATATGCCTCAGTATGTACTCTAAGTCTAACACCTTTCCATTTGGAGTTGGAGAATGTATTCTTAGAAACATGAATCAGTTCCTTATATGTACTTGGAAATGAGATATTTATCAGAGAAGGTTGCTGCAAAGATGATTTCCCCCAGTGATTATGTTTCCCTTCTAATCTTAATTGCGTTGGTTTTGATTTTTATGTAATAAAAATTATCCATTTTACTCCCTTGAGGTTCTTTATCTCTTGTTTGGCCTTGAGCTTTTCCCCTCTCTGTAGATCTCAAAGGTAATTTCCTTCCTGATCCTTTAATTTCTTTATGACGTCACCTTTTAGTGTCTAAATCCTATATCCACTTTGTGCTTAACTGGATGGTGTGAGTTGTTGGTCTAAACCTAATTTCTGCCAGTCTGCCTTCCAGTTTTTCTAACAGTATTTATTTGTTGAATACCATGTCCTCATCCCACTAACTGAGGTCTCTGAATTTATCGAACTCTAGGTTACTGTGTTTATATATCATGTATGTTGGGTACCTAATCTGTTCCACTGACCAGATTTTTGTCCTGTATCAATTTGTTTTGATTATTACCAATTTGTACTATAGTTTGAGATCTGGTATTGTTCCCACTTCTTTTCATTATCTCTTTTGAGCTTCTTGATCTTTTGTTCCTCCAAGATGAATTTTGTTATTATTTTTCTAGCTCCATAAAATCATCTTTTGGTGGTATGATTGGTAATTCACTGGGTGAGTAAAGTGATATAGGTGGTATTGTCATTTTTACTTATTGGCTTAGCTTATGGGCGAGCAACTAATATTTCTCCTTTTATTTAGGTTTATCTCGTTTTCTGTAGTTGTATATGTATATATTTTTGGTATGTGCCTTGATAAGAAAACTACCATATATTTTATATATTTTGGAGTTATTTTAAATGAAATTTTTCTTTATTTCTTCTTACTGAATTTTGTTGATAATATGTAGAAATGCTGATGATTTACATGGCTCTAAAAAAAATACGCTACTTTGCCAATGGTAGTTTCAATTAATTTTTAGGTTATTCTCTAGGGTTTTCTACATAAACTGTGATATCTGCAAAATGTGATAATTTGGTTTTTTCTTTGTTATGCTTATTCCTTCAATTTCTTTTTCTTGCCTTATTGCTCTACCTAGCAATTCTAGCACGATGTTAAATGACAGTAGTGATGATGGAAAGCTATGTTTCTACTCTGATCTTCCTGGAAAGTATTCTAGTTTATCCCCTTTACTTAATATTCTCCCTCTTAATTTTAGATGGCTGGTACTAGGGAAAGTTCCATTTCTGCATATGTTTTCTAGTGCTTTCAACAGAAATGGATGTTGAATTTTGTCAGAATTTTTTTCTGTATCCACTGATATAATCCTATTTTTTGTTGTTATTAATATGGTCAATTATGTTTATTGCTCTTCTAAAATTGAACTAATCCTGTATTCCTGGCATCATAAATCCAACATGGTCATAGTATATATTCTTTTTGATATGTTGCTGTAGCTCCTTTGGTATCAATATTTATTAGAAATATTGGTCCATAGTTTTTCTTTGTTTTGAATCTCTCTGATTTAGATATCAAGACTGTATTTGTATCATACAAGGAATTTGTTTGGTAAACAGTTTATTTAATATTGGAATTTATTGTTCTTTGAATATTTGATAAAATTCACTTGTAAATCCATTTATTTCCTCTTTTTAAATTGTTCAGTTGTAGTTTATTTAGATTCTTTTGCTGACGTAGGATTATTTAAATTCTTTATTTCTTGTTCTGTTAATCTGGAGTCTTTCCATATTTTTAAAAAAATCAATATCCATCTGTTTCCTTTAAGTTGTCAGTTTGATTAGCATATAGTTGGATACAACAGTTTCTAATAATTTACTTTATTCATTTTTTTAATGAATGCTTTTTTATTTTTCTTTGCTGGTAACTTGGTTTTCTTTTTAAAAAGTAAATTAGCCATTGTTTTATCTTTTTTATTGGATTTTTGGAAATAAGGTCTTAGTTTTATTATTTCCTTTTTTTTTGCTTTTAGTTTTGTTAATCTCATCTTTGATTTTCAGAATTTCTGTTTTAGTGTTGAGGCTTTATAATTTATCAGTTGTCTAGTTTTTCTTTGTCCTTTTTTTTTAGTTACATGGAATTTTATTGATCTGTTCTTTGTTTATGAAAGGATTTCGAGATAAAACTCCCCTAGGGCTGCTTTGGTTATCTTATGCACACTGTTAGCATATTTTCTTTGTTTTCATTATTTTTGATAAAATTATTATTTCTGTCGTTTGTTCTTTGACAGTTCTTTAAGATTGAATTATTTAATCCAATTAATTTTAATACTTTTTAATGATACTTTTATGCAATATAATTTTTATTTCTTTGTGGTAAGTAGAGGATATAACATTTTTGCTTTTCTGCATTTGCTTGTGAAGCACTTATTCCTTAATATTTGGTTAATTTTTGTAAAGGTGCCATGCATAGGTGAGGAAACACATTTATTTACTTATTCATTGGCTTATTCAGTTATTCATTTATTAATTTATCCAACCACTTATTTATTTATTCATTCAGCCATCTGTTCATTCATTTGTTTATTTGAGCACACTCCTTTCTTTTTGTATTAAAAAATCTCTGATTGCCAGAGATATGCCTTGTCTAACTTTAATAAATACTTATTTAGGTACTTCTTTCTCATTTACTCATTTTTTGGTTAGATTTGTCTAGGTCTGAAAGGTATACATTGAGTTAATTATTATAGTTTTATTGTCTATTTTTCCCTGTAACTAATTTAGTTTTTCCTTTACATATTTATATGCTGTGGCATTTAGTGCGTGTATGTTAGGTATTGACATTCAGTATCTGTAATACCTTTCTGCATATTGTATTCACCATTTATTTTTATTCACGTATGGTTTTGCTGTTGCCTTGTCTGAGATTATGATTGCTACTTTTGATTTTCTGAGTTTAGCTGAAGTATAATAGATTTGCTCTAGCCCTCTTTGTGCATCTTTGTTTTATGTGTTTCTTGTAAACATAATACTTTCATTTACACTTAGGATCAATAATTGTGTATTTCCATCCATTCTGTTCTTTTGTATTTTCCCCCTCTTTTTGCTCCCTGTACCTGCTGTTAGAAAAAAGAGAGAAGAGCGTACTTAGCACTAGTATTCTGCATTTGAGGTAGTCTGCTTCTGTAGTCTGCTTCTCATCCCCTTCCCCTCTTCTTTTCTCCTTGTCCAGACCCTAATCATAGGTTCTTACCCTCTCTTTTTTTATCCTCTTAATCTTCTCTTTATGATCCATCCTCTGAGATTAGAGTTTGTTTTGTTTATGACTAATCCCTTCCTGTATCTATCCTCCCTCTTATTTCCTGTCTCTCCAGTTCTTTGCTGTTTCTCTGTTGAGTTAAATGTTTTTTTATATCAAACTCTTTGTGTGTATGTGTGTGCGTGTGCATACACACACACACACACACACACACACACGTGCGCACGCGTTCCCATTTTACTTTCTTTTGACTAGTTCAGATGAAATTGTGGTTCAAGAGATGCCTGCTCTCTCCCATCTTCTCCCTTGTTTGTATCCTCTTTCACTTATATTCTCCCCATTATGTGAGATACTATGTTTCTCTCCCTTTCCTCCTCTCCCTTTTTTTAGTGTTATCCCTTTCCCCCTCCCCCCCTTTTTTTCTTTTTTAAGAAACTACTCCTTGGCTCATTGTCTTATTTATCTACTTTTATGATCTTTTTTTTGGTGGTATTCTGAAGGACCCTTGTTTCTTCTTTCCATGTACAGTTCATCCTTGCATAGTCTCTTCAGTTGCTTATAATTTATTTACCTGTTTATGTTCCTCTTGATTCTTGTGTTTGAATTTCAGAGTTTCTCCTGAGCTCTGAGATTTTCAGTAAGAATACTTGGAAATCTTCTATTTCATTAAGAGCCCCATTTTCCCTCTATAGGACTACATTGTTTTGCTGGGTGAGTTATTCTTGGTTGTAAGCTTATGTCTTTGCATTTTGAAATATTGTATTCCAACCTCTCTTCTTCTCTTTAGCGGGAGCTGCCAATTCTTTTGTGATCTTACGTGGCCTCATGTAGTATTTTTTTAAAAATTAAAAAATTAAAATCTCTGAATTTAGATTTTGACAATCCTGGGGTTTCCATTTTGTGGAGGTGACATATGGATTCTTTCTGTTTTCACTTTGCCCTCTGCTTCTGTGGATCTAAGCAATTTTCTTTCTTTCTTTCTTTCTTTCTTTCTTTCTTTCTTTCTTTCTTT